>NW_026061875.1:0-300000 GCF_023897955.1 Schistocerca gregaria | reverse complement strand
GCATGCATGTAGATTTGCACCAAGTATTTCGCAGCTTCGCTTGCAATTGACTAGATATTATTTTCAGTGTTATGTTAATGTGTTCTCTTATTTTTGCTCTTCAGATTGTGTTTTTCTGTGTTGTCGTGTGAAATATTGTGACAATAATGGCGTGTGAAAAACGTAATACTAGGCTCCAAAGTAAACTGAGAAATGACATTGAAGACGAAAGCAGTGTGTTAGCGCCACTATGTAATGAATTAACTTATGTTCAAAGTAGTAATTTCGTAATAATGCATAGGGAAATGGAGCGGGCTGCAAATAATGGCGTAGGCAGTGAAACAATTAGTGAACAGGGAAGCATTATCAATCGATCGGTCGGCAACAGCTCGCGTCAGGAGTCCGAAATGACAGGACACAATCTTGCAAATACTGTACATTCAGGTTTTGCGGCCTCACCGTTTTCTCAAATAAGTCAAGACAAATTTTTTGCTTGTCAAAATGTGAATGTTGCCGGTGCAAATGCACTGCCGAAAAGATAAAGGAACAGATTCCAGACACTAATACATTATTATTGCAATTAATGCAACAAATGAAACAAAATCAGAGACAAACACAGCACCAGTTAGACACAATGGAACAAAATCAGACACAAACACAGCAAAATCTTCAAAAGTTAGACACAACACTTGAACAAAATCTGAAACAAATGGGACAAAATCTTCAAAAGTTAGACACAATGGAATAAAAGCTTCAAAAGTTAGACTCAGTGGAACATATGCTTGAACAAACACGTGAAGATTTAACTACTGAGTTGCATAAAATCGAATCGAAATGTCAAAATACCTGTAATGACGTAAAAACACAAATTTGTGAGCATTTTCAACCTATTTTTTCGCGGCATGAAAATGCTTTACAGAATCACGAAGCAGCCATAAAAGAACTGCAAACTATTGTTCATGAAAATCATGAGACCTTGCAAGCTAAAATTGACTCAGTTGCATCTACCGATTCGGTTACGCAACTTGCAAAAACTCAGGAAAACTTAAAGGACACAATAGATACAATTTCAACACAAATGGACCCTCTGAAACTTGGTTCAGAAAAACACACAGAGGAAATAATTTCACTATTGGATAAAGTAGCCGAACTTTCAGATCAGTTCACTAACTTATCTACAAAGGTAGATGATGAACTGAATGACACAAAACCTGTAGCCTTCACTGACACTGAAGAGTATGAACAAATTAGAAAATTCAAACAGAATCAAAATCAAATCAACACACAATACAAAAGAGAAATGCGGGAAGTACATTTTGACTGTAAGCTGTTCATTACTGCACGTAAATTCAAAACATTTAAGAATTCTGGCAACGACATTCATCCACAAGTGTGGCTTCATCAATTCTCTCATTGTTTTCCTCCCAACTGGTCATTAGAGCACAGATTAGAATTTATGTGTGGCTACTTGGAGAATGAACCAGCTGTAAGAATGCGATCGGTCATTCACGATTGTCACAGTGAAGGAGAATTTTATCATGCCGTCCTCTCAGCATATTGGTCTCAAGCTACACAAGACCAAGTAAAACATAGCATCATTATGATGAAACATTTCGAACAATCTGAATTTTCCAGTCTTGTGAAATATTTTGAAGACATGTTACATAAGAATCAGTATCTTTCAAACCCATTCAGCCCTTCAGAGCTCATCCGTATTTGCTTAATCAAACTGCCTGAACATTTACGACATATTATTTTGGCAGGACGTTGCAAAGAGGACATTGAAGCTTTTCAGGGACTGTTACAAGAACTGGAAATTGACACTGACAATCGCGGAACGCGAAAACAGGAGCACAACAATTACAGGTCACATCCGTCGCAATTCTGCGATGAAAGAAATAATAACTGGACACGACAAGGCTATTCTCACAACACAAATCATGACCAAAACAGACACCACCTGTATGACAACCGTTGGCAGAGTAGTAATAATTACAGGGAAAGATCACCTCTCCTCGGTAATGACTATCACAGAGACAATCAGAGAAACAGGCAATATGGGAAGCAAAATAAATATTATCAGGGGAGACAGAATAACTTTAGACGCAACGGTCCAGCGCGCAGTTACGATTCAGGGAGAAATTCTCCACTACATGACCGACAAACAAGAAACTATGTAAACTACCGACAAAACGACAGACCTGAATTCCATCAGAACTGGTGAACTTCAAACAGGGCAGGGCCTTCTTGTCAAGGTGAATTTGTAGAAGTTAGGTCTCCTAATCCCAATAACGGCGCGCGCCAACAAAGAGACAGACAATGACTCGCACCGCAGGCAGCCGCGTACGCCGGCTGGCTCAGAGAAAAATAACTTAGGCGCTAACCTTGAGAAAAACTCCAGTATTCTTAACCGATGTATACCACATGATAATTGCGTTGAGGTTGAAATTCTGCGTACTAGGAAAAGTAAAGGTTTACACCACATTTCAGATGTAAAACCGTTTATTGAAAGATGATGTGCATTTTAACTTTGTCTTTGCCATAAAACATTTCACTTCACATTTCTAGTATGCTTTGTCACACTGAGTAACTGTTTTCATGCAACAATGTTGTGAAGTTAACTATCCAATCTAGAACCTAGGGGACATTTTTAAACAGAAATTACGAATGCATTGTTATAGTGAACAGATGACACAGTGTTGTTATTTGTACATTTTTGCTTGTTAGTTGCACGATTACGTAACGACTATAAGGTTTACATACTTAGAACATATACTGTTAATGAGATTTTAATGAAAGATTTTCGTTTAGTTGAAGAGACATTCTTTATTTGAAGTACTTTCTGTGAGATTAAAGGTGACTTAGTATTTGGTTTCTTTGATAGCTACACGATTATATCACGACGCTACTAATGTATGACACAATTTACATTGTGCTTTTGCGGTGCATCTGTTTTATATCTGCACAGTTTTTATGAATTCTTCTGGAAAGTATAACATGTTTTAGTAGTAACTTTTGTGGTATAGCTACAATGAGACAGCCTTTTCTGTAGCACAACAATACGTTACAGCATAGTACTTTCTTGATCAAGATTAGGTACGTAATAACTACGATATCTATACGCAAAGCATTTCACTTTCGTTTATGATGAGGTAAGTACATTGACTTCAGCAGAACTTTGCTTACAGAGGACGATAACTAAGACACTTCCACAGAATTATCTAACAACAAGACGCACATGTAGCGCTACAGGACACGCATTTGAGTGGTTAATTTTGTAGTTGAACCATTTATTTATCAAGATTTTTGAATTACAATGGTTTTCCATGATACATTTCATTCCAATGCTGTAATGTGTAACACCTGAGGGTATAATTACATTAATCCTCAGCGGGGTACACGCTTACTTTGTGTACCATGTGTGTGGCAAGCACAAGGAGCCCCAGCTAATATGGTATTTGCTTATACAACTTTACACATCGGTACCATATTTCTCTAACACATTAATTACACAGCTATCTGATCGTTTAACTGGGAGAGACAAACATTCATTTTACTACATCAGTGACAGATGTTTACATAATTACATAGTTGGATAACTTCACACTTACGAAATTGTATTTTGTCTGTACTTTGTGAACTGTTCATATTTTTTCGGAACCATTGTGATACTATGAGAGCTTTGAAAGACATATTTGGTATGAGATCATGATTTTTAAAGTATGTTTGAGGTAGATGACACTACTGAAATGAGCAGAGAATTTTTCTTAGATTTTGAAATTATTGCAAGAAAGCTACGACGTTTTTGAGATTGGCTGAGGTGTTATGGTGTTATTATTACGACGACGATGTGTATTATGCTTTTGAGGTATGTTTATGATCAATAAACTGATGCTATATGTGGAATTTGATTATGCTATGTATTTATTATGATGAAATATTGAAGTGTCGCCAAAAGATTGACGTGTCGACGAATATGTATATGTATAATAAGGCAAGGAATAATGAGTAGTGGTTAGGGGCTTTGATTTGTAAAAAAAGGTTGTTGGAAACCAAGAATCGTATTTTAAGAGTTATGAAATCTATGTAAATGAGTGAATGTATTACAATGCCGACGAAAATTTTTTGGACACTGTTATATTTACAGGATTTTATTTTCTACACATTTGTAACGCAAATTCTCAACCTGTGAAAATATTTTTATATGAGACTGTCACTGTAGCGGAAACTGCTGTCGTAAATATTTTGGTATGAAAGGTAAGTGACCGTGACGTAATGCGTTGTGAGCGTCCAGGTGTGCCAGCCGCCTTGAGAAAAGTCATTAGTGTGTGCCTTTCAGAGGCACAGGTGGAGAAAAAAAAGCAGGCCATTAACCTCGCTATTGTCATTCCTTTGTAGAAAGCATCGGAAATACGACACACCCAAAGTTGAAAACATATGATTACACTATGAAGTTCTTAATTTATGATATTTACTGAAATGAAATGATGAGAAACATTTTATATCTATTGTCTTTCTAGCTGAGAGATTGCTCATTTTGTTAATATCCAGTTTCTATCTGCACTGCAGCATTGGCTAAAACAAAATTTAATAGATGTACTAATATAACTATTTTCTGTCTACAGACCCAGTAAAGAATCATTTTATGATGTACTCTCTTAGAAAAGAGAGCACAAATAGACATTTCCCTTCACAGGAATTGCAAAAATAATTTTTTTACGATTTGGTAACTTATCTGCTAGCGTATGTTTACGTGATGCATCACTCTAGTGTTAAGATGTGACATAGGTATTAAACATTTTTACTGTAATATTTTTTCAGCTTTGTAATGTTTAGATATAAGTTATTGCATTTGCTGCTGCTGTTTGCCAGGCATAGTGCTACTAAATTTCGCTTTGTATTACTCTGTTAAGCTAGTTTTACGACTGATTTATTTTTCTTGTTTGCTGCACAGCGCCTTATATTAGTTGTAATATTGCAATTGCTTTACCAATTTCCATTTTTTTGGGTCATTGCTGTTTGTGTTAATTTGTTTCGTGCTGTTGCATTGCCTCGTCCCTTAGTTTAGCATCTGAGCTCAGTAGATTTAAGTTAGCTTAAGAGGGGGTAGCTTATATAAAAGAATGAGTTGTGATGAATTGGAAGAAATGCACTGAGAGGTTATACAAAAAATGTACAGAAAGCAGGTGCAGGTAGGATTTTCTTGGAAATAAATGATGAGGTAAGATACTGGAAAATAAGTAATGAGGTAAGAAATATGTGAACATATAAATACAAAAAGAATGCTTGGATAGGATTTTTTTTTGCTGGAGCAAATGTTGAAATAAGAGGGACGATCTATGGAATGAAGTTTTTGGGTGGACTGAAGTACAAAATGTTACACTGAAAACAAACCCTGCCCTTTCCTCTTGTGTTATCCCACTATGTGTTTGTGTACCCTTGGGTATATGTGTTCTTCCTGTCTTTTTGTGTTTATCTGATGAGAGTTATGTAGTAGAATTTTTCTGATAATATGTTATTTACTTTGTACAGATGTTTAGACATTATTTATCTGTTTGTTTTAAATGCTCATGTGTGAAGTTGATGTTTCAAAAGTTATTCTGATCTTTTATGTATGTACTTATGTCATAATTTTTGTAACACTGATGTATTTGTTATTTCGGATCTTTTGTAAAGCCCCTATTACTACAAATGTTACCTGTATTTTTATGTTCTTTAATGATGTATTTTGTACCTTTGTTATTGTATTCTTATGTTGTAAAATTGTAATTGACACCAGTTCATCAAATTATGTAACTTGTAAGTTACATTTCACTGCACACGTTTCTGTTGGCCATAGTATATGAACAATATGTGAGAAGCAGGGGCTGATAGTGTTTGCACGTGTGTTAATAATTCAGCAAGGGACTGGATAACAGCATTGCTGGTTCTAAGGACATTTCAAACAAATTCTTTGTGAGTGGACAAGTGGTGGTTTATGGACTTGCTGCATTCTCTGCAAGACTCTTCAATGGTGATTGTGCACCTGCACAGTTGCAACAGATGGCTGCTGGCCGTCTCTACAAGGACTACAGTGGGTCTGCACATTTGATGACCAACCAATACCATTATTTCTACAAGGATTGCAGTGGGTCTGCACCTCTGGTGGCCCACCAACAGTAATCTCTACCAGGACTACAGTGGGTCTGCTCTGTGATGACCTACCTACCGATAGTCTTCAATATCGACTGACTCTGCTGTGGCCCATTACCTGTCTGCATGTCAAGAGTCAGCACTGTCTTTCTGTTGGAAGGACAACACTACTTCCTCAAGACTGCTTAGAAATCCACTACTTCCAAGTGCAATTTCTTTTATTACTCAGACTTCGAGAAAAACACTGCAATTTTACTTTGATGAATGATCAGGACTGTCTATATGGACTGTGAGAAAATTTTAGCTTTTGACCAACATTGTATCGATAAGTGTGTGCATTTCATTTCTTTGTTATTGTAACTATGAAAGAAGTTTCAAATTTTTATTGGCCACTACCCAAAACAATTTGTAAATTTTTTTGTGGGGAGCATGGGGGCTATGTAAGTAGGCTGTTTAGGTTTTTTTATTGGTAACGCCGCCGCCACGTAGCGCTCTGTATGCAGTAGCTTGAGTAACGAAGGTTTTTGTGAGGTAAGTGATTTGTGAAACGTATAGGTTACTGTTAGTCAGGGCCATTCTCTTGTAGGCATTACTGAAAGTCAGATTGCGTTGCGCTAAAAAAAATATTGTGTGTCAGTTTAAGCACAGTCTTGTATAATTTTTCAAAGGGACGTTTCAAATGCGACAAGATCTTCATCTCTTCGAAGTAAACGAAGCCCCTACCACCTGTCTCTACTGATATTGGATCTGGGAGGGGTTACCTGAGGCCAAAAGCGACTGGTAATAAGTATCACCTCGTCGGCGTCGTCCTGTGCAAGATGCCGCTTCACCTGTTCTACTCCACTGATAAGATCCAAGATGGCTCCTTTGCCCAGGTTCTTGTCCGACAGGTTGACGAAAGTGCGTGCTGTTTCAAACGATGACTCTGATCTTTACACAGCTGCATGACGCTCAAATTTCTTTGCTTGTTTAGCTGATGTATTGCTAAAATAAGCTCTTTGATGAGCAGCCGAAGTCATATCGACCCACTCCCAGTCGAACAGTGAGAGAACTGTAGATAACAAAAGATGGAAACTATACAAACTTCATGCATTAAAATCCAGTTCGTACCTTGTGTGTCGTAACCTTTGTTTGACGATCGCCTGGCCTGTCTTCCGTAATATATTCTTCATTCCAACCGACTTGATATGGTGTTTAACCACAGCAAACTTAGGCACAATCTAATCTGCTTATCGGGACGGAGTTATAGAAATGCCAAATTACTCCGCAACTGTGCATATTTGACCCGCAGCTTCTTCAGTTGACTAACCTAGCGTGCGACGTCTTTCCCGCAGAGGAAAATAAGGAAGTTTTTCGTGACGGCACATGTAAGACATGCAAGACATTGCCACGTAAGTTCCGGATAAAATATCAGGCTTTCGACGATAGCCTCCATCGTCATCGTCTGGTGCAGCTGGCTGTCTTCACTGCTGCTGTGGTGGTCCTATATACCCCGTGGACGGCCTCTAGATGGTCGGCTTGTGATTGCGCCACTAGCGCACACATTGACACTGGCTGCGACGGCAGTACGTAATAACCGACCACTCACAAGCCTACTAATCAGAAGCCGTCCACGGGCTACATAGGGCCACCACAGCAGCAGTGAAAACAGTCAGTTGCTCCTGACGATGACGATGGAGGCTATCGTCGAAAGCTTCAGCTTTTATCCCGAATTAACGCGGCAAGAAAACCGAGAATGTTTTACATGTAGTATTTCCTTTTATTTAGTCAGACATATTTGTATACCTGTGTCATCTTCTCTGTGTCCAATTTATTTCTGTCGAGTGTGATAAAAGTTTTATAATGATTTATCTACTATAGGCCAAAAAATTATAGCAAGTGCGTTTCTTTGTTTCATATCGATTCTTCATCTGAAAAATACCTTCCTGGTGGAAATGAATTTTTAATAATTGGTTTTTGTGCCCTTTTTTGTTGTTTTGACTACATGTCATCTGCAAAGTAGAAATAAAATTTTATATTTTGGAAATTCATTGCTGGGTGTTACTTGTATAATTTACTGTCAGATAGTAAACTTTAAACTAATAGAGATATTGAAAATCTGATTACACCATCAGAATCGTCATGCAAATAATGGTCATGTACACGTTTCTTTTTGAGGCATCGTGATTCATCTGGCTACTATTGATTTCTATACGAACTGTGAAATGTCTGCCATTAAGGTTTCACAAAGTCAGCCAGCATTGGCACTCCCAGCATAGACATCTCCTTCATCGACACAAATCACCATCCTCGTCACAGCGGAATTCCCAGCCACGGGGCGGGACCATGCGCTGGGGCTGCCTACCCCCCCCCCCCCCCCCCCCCTCTCGTCCAGCTAACGTCCCACATGACGTGGTGCTGCTGGGCCGCGCTCTGACGAGTGTCCTGTGCGGCCACACCAACTTAGAATATTTTCAGGGCGCCACAATTCGCCCATTACCTCACAAGCCTCTTTTTTCGTGGGTACTGGTTAAGTAGTAGTAGTAGTAGTAGTAGTGGCTTATTCATCTGTAGATCTCTTTTTACAAGGATATAGAACATGTCAAAGTATTTACAAAGTGAGGTCAATTTAAAATAACCTACTTCATATACACATATATTTACAGACTTCTAGTTAGTAACAATCATTAGATTTACTCCTGGTACACAATATTTTTTTTTCAATCAACTTTTTAAATAAATTATTGCCACAATGTTCACGTATATCTCACCACCAGTCACTGCACACACTATACACACATTGTATGAATGCAGAGTCTCGCGGCGATAACATTGAATTAAATGTTCTCGGGTTTCCAATCGCGTCAATTGCTTAAAACTACACGAGCTTTCGGCCAAGCAGTCCTTGGCTATTGTCAAGGGAATGACTGCCATTGGGCTATTGGTGCACCCTTATATACGCTAGCTGCCGGCTATGACATCACTGGTGCCCGTGACATAGACATATATGGTCATGTTTTGAGTCGGCGTTCGATGTGCCCTGTTCAACCGCGCGTTCGCTGGATCCCACGCAGCACTGACCTGTAAGCCTCCGTCTCTATTCAAGTTGTTTGCAGTAATTTTTATTTCAATAGCTTCCTTTATTAAACTGTCCCAGAAGCCATTAGTGCGAGCCACGACAGAGGTATCGTCAAATTTTATGTGGTGACCATTTTCTAACGCATGCTCAGCTAACGCAGATTTCTCTCGATAGCGTAGGCGATAATATCTCTCATGTTCTTTCCTGGGTTGGTCCACAGTGCACACTGTCTGTCCGATGTACTTCAGGCCACACTCACAAGGTATTTCGTAGACTCCAGGTGTTCTGAGACCTACTGCATCTCTAACTGGTCTCAGTAATTGACGGATTTTCGTTGGAGGCCTGAAGATTGATTTGAGCTTGTGTCTTTTCAACAGGCGGCTTATCTTCCCTGACACAGAGCCACAGAATAGCAGCAAAGCAAGTTTGTGTGTAAATGTGTGTGAAATCTTATGGGACTTAACTGCTAATGTCATCAGTCCCTAAGTTTACACACTACTTAACCTAAATTATCCTAAGGACAAACACACACACCGATGCCCGAGGGAGGACTAGAACCTCCGTTGGGACCAGCCGCACAGTCCATGACTGCAGCGCCTCAGACAGCACTGCTAAGCAAGTTTCTTTTCCTGCTCTTGGTCGGTGGTCTTATTCTGATAATTCTCAGAAATCACGTCTTTCACTTGATGGGCGCTGTAGCCGTTATTCCTGAAAACCTTGCGTAGGTGGCTCAGTTTTTGGGGCAAGTTATCGTCGTCTGATATTACTCTCGCACGATGTACCAATGTTTGCAATACTGTGCGCTTCTGTGCTGGATGATGATGGCTGGTGGCGTGCAGGTATAGGCCTGTGTGGCTGGGTTTCCTGTGGATGCTGTGGCCGAGGCACTCATTTCGTTTACTGTGGACGAGGACGTCGAGGAAGTGCAGTGCATTATCTTTTTCCACCTCCATGGTGAACTGGATATTACTGCTGATGCCATTGAGTTGTTCCAAAAACTCGTCTAGTTTATTGTGTCTGGGTGGCCAAATGACGAACGCGTCGTCAACGTATCGAAAAAACAAAACACTTCGGCTTCAATGGTGCAGTATCTACGGCAATATCCTCAAAATTCTCCATGAAGAGGTTTGCAACAGCTGGAGCCAACGGGCTACTCATTGCAACGCCGTCTGTCTGATCGTAATACTGGCCGTTCTACACGAAATAGGAGGACGTAAGAGTGTGCCTAAATAGCTTGACCACGTCACTTACAAAGTACTGGGAAATTAAGTACAAAGCGTCTTCGATAGGCACGTTTGTAAACAGCGCCACTGCATCAAAACTGACCATAACATCATCCTCACTAAGGCGTAGACGGTTGATTCTACTCATAAATTCTACTGATTTTTTTAATATGATGTTCGCAGTGTCCCACATGTGGAGCGAGGAGCTTGGCCAAGTACTTCGCCAGCTTGTACGTTGTAGACACAATCTTCCGTGGAAGACAGTGTGGTTAAGAATCTTCTCCCACAGGCGCCTAGACCACCTACTGCTTATGGTTTACAGAAGATACACAAGGACGGGACGCCATTTCGCCTTATTACGTCCACAATCGCACAGCGGGCAGCCACCGCATATAACCAACAGCCCACTGGCAGTCATTCACTTGACAATGGTCAAGGAGTGCTTGGCCGAAAGCTCGTGTAGGTTTAAGCAATTGATGCAGTTGGAAACCAAAGAACATTTTATTCTATACACGCATTGTTTCATAACAATACACACACACACACACACACACACACACACACACACACACACACACACACGCTAGTGATCTCAGAGCCATTCTCTGTTGCACAACTTCCCAATTGCTATCCTGTAGAACTGTGTCAGTATCCCTCCTTAAAGAGTGAGATGTTGAGCACAGAAAGAGGAAGAGGTGTTAGTATTGTGCTATGCATAGCTTGGGGGTAAATATTTCTAGAAAGGAAAATACATAAAGTGAAAGTGTTATGTAGAATGTTGGATATTTTATAATCATTATTATTATTATTTATTTGTATAACATTCTTTTAATCAAACCCCTATTCTGTTTTACCTAAGTAATCCTTGAATGTATAGAATGTATTGCATAACATGTACTTTTTAGCTGTCTTTTTAAATAAGTGTATTTTTGCAATTTCTTTAATCTCTTTTGGTAATTTATTGTACAGTTTTATTCCTTAGTAGAAAATGCTGTTTTGAGTTTTATGTTTATTTTTTCTTGATAAATGTAATTTGAATCTATCTCTTGTTGCATGTTCATGGACAGAGCTGTTTGTGCAGAAATTATCAATGTTATTTTTGATGTTAAAAACTGACTGGTAAATGTATTCACACGGAGCAGTTAAAATCCCCAGTGTTTTGAACAGATCTTTACAATGAGCCTGACAAGTATTTTTGCTTATTATTCTTATGGCTCTTTTCTGGAGTATGAAAATAGTGTCCATTTTCTGTGCATTTGTTCCCCAAAAAAGAATGCCACATCTAAGAATTGATTGTACATATGAATAATATGTAACTAAAAGATACTGCATGTTACACACTGATGATAGGATTCTAAAGGCATAACATGCTGATGACATTCTGCTGCAAGTACCTTTGTTTGTTCACACCACTTCAACTGAGAATCAATATTGATTCCTAGAAATTTTGCATTTGTTACACAGTAAGTTAATTTAACATTGTCATTTTTCCTCTTCAAACTGAAATTCATGGAGTTGCTGGAAAAAATAGAACACTATGTTATCAGAGGAATTGCAAACAATTGAATTGCTTCAATCCTAACCAATCAGATGCAGAGAGTCAGCATGAAATACACTAACAGACAAACCAATCCAATAACCGAAATCCTATCAAGTAATAAAACTGTAAAACAAGGTGAACCACAGGGATCAGTATTGGGAGCTCTACTTTTACTCCTGTATGTTAATGACATGAGCCTGAATGTAGATGCACACAAAACAATAATATTTGCTGAAAACACAACTGTACTCCTCAAAGGGGAGAATACAGAGACAGTGAACTTGCCAACTGAACAACTCAGCAACTGGGCTAAAATCAACAAATTAACTATCAACACAAGAAAGACAGCTTCCATGAACTTTCACACAACACAAAAGGCAAATTCCTTTCAGTCACTTGTCACTGTAAATAACCAGCCAATAGATACAGACACTGTTTGCAATTCCTAGGTGTGATGGTTCAAGATAACCTGAAACAGAACACACATACAGGAAGGGAAATGCCAGAATTAGTACTGACTGTTATGCACTGAGTGTGCTGAAATCATGTGCTAGCCTGAAAACATTAAGCAGTGCATACTACACTTACATACAAGCCCATCTAAAATATGGTGTGATACTCTGGGGAAATTCTCCAACTGCTCATAGCACATTCAAAATCCAGAAGAGAGAAATGACGATTATTAATGGGAACAAACCATAGACTGCTGTAAACCCATCTTCAGAAAGTTGGAAATCCTTACACTGGCCTTGCCTATACATTCTCGAGACTAAAATTTTTCAGAAACCACATAGTGCTAACTGACTCCAGAGTAGTAAAAAATAATGAAATACATAAACACAACACCAGGATAAACTCAAATTTGCATGTTTTACGTACAAACACTCAACTATGTAAAAAGGGAGCTTCCCCACATGGGCCTCCAACTGTTCAACAATCTTTCCACTAGTATTAAGTCTATAGAAGACAAAATAAAATTTAGCAAAACTGTGAAGTCATATTTCTTGTGTCACTGTTTTTACTTTATAAATGAATACTTAGCACTATAATCTTGCTATTTATGTTAAATTGAAAACAATGAGCAATTGGAGTGAAGTAAACTTAAAGTGCAATACTTTAGGATACTATGTGTTAATATATGATAACAATATTACCTGATATCTTCCGACATCTGGAACACACTGTGAACCATCAGATCATATGGAATAAAGAAATAAATAAAAATAAATAAATAAGTATTTATGTTCAATGTCACTTTATTGCTTATTGACCAGTCATAAACTTCCTTGAGAGTTTCATTTGCTTTCTCGGCAATGAGTCCTCTTGTTTCCTCAGTGACTATAATATTGCTGTCATCAGCAAAGAGAATTTTTTCACCATGAGTAATGCTACTGGAAAAGTCATTGATGTATATCAGGAATAGTATTGGTCCTAATATGCTACCTAATGGGACCCCTATATTAATGTATTTTGGTTCTGATAAGTGTTTTACTAAATGTTTAGATCTATTTTAAGTATGTGTTATCTCTACTCTTTGTGTGCTGCCTGTTAGGGATGATCAAAACCAGTCATTATTCCTAATGCTCCTAATTTATGTAATAGAATCTTGGGGTCTACTGTATCAAACGCCTTAGAAAGATCCAAAAATATGTCTGTGAACACTCAACTTTATCAAGAGCATCAAGTGCAACTTTTGTGAATTCTAAAATGGCTGACTCCGTATTTTTACCACTTCATAAAACCAAACTGTGATTACCTTAAAAGATTGTATTTATTCAGGTAATTCATTAATCTGTCTTTCATAATTTCTCCGATTATTTTTGAGAATGGTGTCAGCAGGGAAAAGGGCCGGTAATTTTCTATGTCTTCTGCATTATTTTTCTTAAGCAAAGGTACAACTACTGCCTGTTTGAACTGCTCTGTCCATGATGTGAAGGATTCATTTATTATATTTGTTAAGGGGCCTTGTATAATTGTTATGCACTGTGTCAGTACACACATTGGTACTTCATCTAAACCTACTCACTTTTTACTTTTTAGGTTTTGAACAGTTTTATTAACTTCATTCTCTGTGGTTGGAAACAACATCATTGTATTTAGTGCAACATTATTTAAAGGTGTTACATTTGTTTTGTGGAATTTTTTGTAGTAACTTCTCTGCAATACTTGAAAAATGCTCGTTTATATATTTTGCTAAGTGTTGTGGATCATTTATTTACCTTATCCTTCTCCCTCAGCAGTATGTTATTCTATGTCTGTTTGCCTCTCCCCATTTCCTTTTTTATAACATCCCAGACTACTTCGCTTTTATTCTGTGCATTATATATTATTATGTCATTAATTTTTTTTTTTTGCAACAGTCAGCACCTTCCTATAGACATCTTTGCATCCATGCTAGAAATTTAAAAATTCTGGATCATTGCAAATCTTTTTCGTGGAACTGAGGTGTTCAAGTGTTTGGAAGCACTTATAATACCTGCTGTTATCCATCTGTTTTGTGAGATGTTGATACAGACTTGCCTACTTTTGGAAATGCCTTTTCAAAGTTCAATTTAAACAATGTAAATAGTTTAGAGAATTTCATATTCACATTGGTTTCCTTATACACTTCATCCCAGCTTTGTTATTCTAATTCTTTTCAAAAATCTTTTATTTTGATTTCTGATAGATGTCGTTTATAGGCATGTAGTTTAGGGAATGATTCGAGGGCTGATTTTAGTGTTGTTATTTGACAAAGATGGGCTGATAGTCCGAGATCTTTTACAGTTACATCACATTTTTCCCTGTCCATATTTGTGGCCACATGGTCAGTTACTGATGAAGTCATTGTAGTAACCCTGTAATGTGTCAGGCAAATACAACACCTTACATGAAAACCCTGACATGATAAGCAAATCCAGTAGTATGTCACATAGCTCCGAATAAATTGTGACATTAAATTAACCAAAGTAATACGAGTAACGAGTGAGCAAATGGAATACCACAGACTAACACAAGAATGCCTAAATGCATGTCGTACCTTCCCACCGTGAGGCAGACGCAGTTCCGAGGGGAGAAACGAGGACAGAAGCCGAGAGCAGAACCGTGGGGAGGGGCTGGGCACCCATGCCACGAGCCTACCTGTACAACTATATAACCCGCACGTTTTAGCGTCAGGCTTTTTCGCGTCTCAGGAATGTCAAGGACAACCTCCAGCCCGTGTTAAAAGCTAGAGCCCTCCAGAAAAGCAGTATAGATCTTACGATAACACAAAAAGGGCCACTACCACCCGCAAGTTTTAGCGTGAGACTTTTTCGCGTGTCTGTTACATTAGGATCACTCCCCAGCCCATGTTAAAAGATAGAGCCCTCCAGAAGAGCAGTATAGATCTCACGATAACGCTAAAAGAACCACACTAGCTGCAGGTTTTAGCGTGAGACTTTTTAGCGTCTCTGTTACGTTGCAAACTTTAAAAACATTGCCCCACCACGAAAAGTATAACGTTTCCCATTGGATAGACAGAATTTTTGTAGGCGGAGCGTAAGGTTAACATTGAGACCCTGATTGGTCAGATGAAAACACAGCCAGATAGCTTTTTTAAACTAACTTCGGTAAATTGTAGTAAGGAGAAGTTGGAGAGTTGGTTCCGAGACGGCGAGCTGGATGGCTGCTGCGCCGGCCGCTGCCGCCCTGACGCTGCTTAAACACCGACAAGGTAATGAACGCACGCGATGCCGCATTTTTGAGCGCATAAGGCTTCACTCAGAACTGCAGAAGTCTCATCTGTTACATCCCGTTTTTGCGTAATACTAGTGACGATCGTTAATTAAAACTCATGGTGTTCACATTTGCCACTTGAAGTAAAGATCTGAAACGCGATGATTTTTCTATTTTATAGTTATTGAGAAGCCACATCAGCCACTGTAATTTACGACAAGTTAGATAAGTAATTGAAGATAATTGAGGGTCACTGTAGACCATTTTGATAGTTTTCTCTTTTGTGAAACTCAATTTAAACCTAGATTATAGATGTGATATGGCATAGGTCATCCTTCGATCGATTGTAGAACTTGGAAACCCATTTAGGGAATATTCGTTCACATTTTTGTTGAACGCTGTTGGTTTTTACCATCCTGTATTAAAACATTTCCTTTTATCAATAGTGTAATTTATAAACGATGTTTTGTGATTAGAATAAATTTCCAGTGGTAAACTTAACTGCTTTTTCGACGTTATTTTACCAGCTAACTAAAAATAGGAAAGCCTTGAACCCTTTCCACTATATTTAGTTAGAATTAAGATTCTTTTACAGGGAGTGCAGTGGAGCTGACGCTGAGATCATTTAGTATTTGGTTATATCATCGCTAGTCTCACTGAACTCTTCTGAATTCTACATGTCATGTGTGGTCTGGCGTCTCCTTACCAGCAACAGGTCCCAGGTTCAAACTAGTTCCCTAAAAAACACGCTCAGAGCGTCGTTGCGCGAAAGTGGTTGGGAGACACGATATAGTACAATCAGACACCACCATGAATGTTTAGAACCCTTGTTGCACTATATTTTACTGTGCCTACATTTTCCACCCTTTTGTGTATCTTTGCAGGATATATCTTCGTAATGCTACTCATTATATTGTTTTCACCCATTTTTATGTGATTTGATGCCCACAGTTTATTTCACAAGTATTTTTGACAAACGTGATTTGAGTAGATCCTTGTGTCTCCATATTCATTGAGAGGAACTTAGTTTTTATCCTTTCTCAGGCATTCATTGCTTCCTTTATGTTTCATGTGATGCTAAGTTTCAGTGTTTCGTGTGAACAGTATTGGGATCACAGCTGAGGAGGACTGATGCGTGTGCATGTGTGTGTGTAAAAATGACAGAGACAGGTAGAGTGAGACAGAGACAGTGGCGGAGAGAGCTGTAAAGAGAGGATAACAGATGTTTTTAGGAATTGAGTGTGTTTAATTTACGTGTGAGGAAGTGTCTTTGTATACTTCATCGACTGTTCCACAGAGGGTTTTGTCACACAGTACTCTGTTTTCATTCAAGGCTTTCTTCCCTCATAGCATTAATTTTTGTATGTGACAGTTCTCGATAGACACTATTGCTTTCGCTAAGGATCTTAAGATCAGTCTCATTGTTGTTTGGGTGGTGGTTTTCTTGTATAAATTTATCTGCAAAAATGGAGTGTCTACCTTGACTTTTTAAGACTCTGAGGTATTGAGAATATCTCGTTTTCAAAGATTGCATGATTTGCCTTTGTAGACAGACTGGGACAGACTGGCATGAACTACAAAATAATCGGTAGATTCAAGTTTTGGAAAATTTGTCTGTTGATGTCTACTTGGATTTAGGATTTTTCTGTACTGTGTTGTGTTTTATTTCTTAAAAATGATCACCGCATTGTGGACTTTTTGTTTACTGTATGTTAGTATGTGTGCTTTGTAAGGAGATCCTGATTTCCTGTGTTTGTCAAATGTTTGTGTTCCTCGTGGCTGGTTTGTTCTTTTTTAATTTGTTTCTTTATTTTGTTGTTCAGTTTGTTTATTATTTGTGCATTGTACCCATTATCTCTGATATATGGTGTACTATGTTTAGTTCATATGTGTATTTGAGGTTGTCCAGGGGAATATTATTGAATCTATGTAGCATGTTTCTTAAACTTTGGAGTTTGAGTGGTGGAGGGTGACTCGAAAGTTTGTAAATTGTTGTATTTGTGGCTGTTAGTTTTCTGAATATTACAAGATTAAGTTTGTTGTTGATTCTGTGTATATTGATATCTCACAAAGTAAGTTACATGTCTGTTTCTGTCTCACTGATAAGTTTTATTTTTGAATGAACTGCATTTATGTGAATGCGTAGTTGTTTTATCTGTGTGTCTGTTTTGTCTATCAAGCAAATGATGTCGTTCACATAGTGGTGCAAGTGTATAAGGTTGAACTACTTTGGATATATAATTTCTTTTAATATTTCCTTGTCAGTGCAGTTCAGAAATATGTTTGCAAGTAGACCACTAATGGGTGACCCCATTGATGAGCTATCTTTTTGTGGCTAGAACGCCTTGCTCAAAGCCAAGTATTTCAGTTCTGTTAGAGCCATTAGGATTGCTTTAATTTCACCCATGTGTACATTTCTTACATTCCCTACTTTCTGCAGCTATTCTTCAGTAACGCTGTATCTCCCTCTGGAATCCATGTGTAAATAGATGTGGTGTGAATTAGTCGCAGGTTTGCTGTTGTTCGAATATTTATGTGTTATTTTTTATCAATTTATTTGTGTTTTGTGTTCATGAAAGTGTATAATTTCGGAGTACTGTATGAGTGTGTCTAACTACGTGGTAAGACGGCACATATTTGAAATTAATTACTGGTCTAATTGGACAGTTACAGTTACGTATCTTGGGAAAAGTATTTGTGTTTTATTTGATGCGAGCATTTATAATGGTAAGTTTGAGGATTCTTCGCAGTTACTGTATGTTTCTTTGGTATCTCACTGTGGGATCACAGATTAATTTAATGATATTTCTCTCTTCTATGACTTCTTCTGTTTTGCTGATATGTTCTGCATCACTCATAAGTGTGGTGTTGTTTTACAGATGTTTCTGCCTCCCATGGGCTCCCTTCTGCAGTGGGAAATGAAACGTCTGGTGTATGCGACCCTGATAAACAGTCCACAAGCGCTAATTGTCCGGTTGGCTGAAGCTGCAGACATTATTCGTGAGACACCTGGTTGCTGCGTTTCGCAACCATTAGCGACCAGATGCCAGTTGTACATTAATGTAGGTGGACTATCTTTTCAGCAACATCTCCAAAACAGTAATCATCACATGCCAGTGTCAGCTCTGTCCCGGAAGAACTCTAGCGTCAAAACCTTCCCGGTGGGAAAACGGTGACACTTACGTCACATAAAAATGTGTTTCTTCTTCTCTTCGCTGAACAATCTAAAATTTTGCGCACAACGTTTTGTTCGAAACTGAATAGCACAGGAGTCAGCAATACTTCGGAATGAAGTAGTTGGCTGGTAAGGGATCACAATGGACAGCGGTGAACCAACAGAAAAAGTGATAATGAAAACGACACCAGAAATTATCTTGCTAACATTGGAAATTACAGAAAATATAAAATTTAATATCGGAATGGGGGTTTTGAGCTTTATTCCTCGGATTAGTGCACAGTCAACAGTCGTTAGCTCTTAAACATGAAGTGGTGAGTAACAGTAATATACTTACCTACAATGTAGAAATAAGATGAATTGTTTTCGTTAAAGATCCGTGCCGTTTCAATCCAGCTGTTACGATAAAGGGAGTACAGTGCGTTGGCGAGACCGAACATCTCTGATGCCTTTGGATGTTGCTCCTCGCATAGCGCGCTAAAGTCATCATGAAAGGACAGGAACTGCGTTTGGTATGCCAGTAGCCGATGATTCAACAACGGCCGCCTGTAACATGTAAACTTCATTTTAAAAAATTAAAAACCAATAGCACCAGCATGACAAATCATGTATAAAAATATCTGGAATGAGGCTTCACTCAATGCTGGAGTGTACGCCAATTTCAAACTCCCTGGCATATAAAAGCTATGTGCTAAACTGGAACAAGAATTGAGAACCTTTGCCTTTTTTAACTGAAAGTCTTTTGTTGTGATAAATTACAAAAATAACAAACTGACTTTAAAGATTTTTTGCAGAACAGTTTCTCTGTGCTGTGCTGACATATAGTTTGAAATGATTTTACAATAGATGAAATTCCAGTAATTGCGCAGATCAACGGGACGTTAAAGCTTAATCTTTCGCTCTTCTTAGAATTTAAACTTCAGAACTGCTATTTCTAAAGAATACATACCAAGCTTTAAATAATAATTAAACATGAATTACAAAAAATCGAACATATTTTATATATGTTAGTGATGTTAATGACTTGTTCAGATTTGTAACAGATGAAGTACGTTTCTCCAATTTGCGTTATCTAAGCTGTGTGCACAGTAGAAGTAAAAGTTGGACTACAACTCACACTGAGCCACCCAGACAGGACTCACGATCCGCCCTCACAGTTTTTGCTGCCTCCAGTACCTCATCTCCTGCTTTCCACACTTCACTTAAGATGTCCTCTACTTGTTCCGGGACCAACACTTCCGAAAGAAAGTATACTGCAGGAAAGTGAATTAGAGATATTTTCCCGAGTGAATTGTTTCACTCTACAGCAGACCATGCACTGATGCGAAACTTCTGGGACTGAGTCCCCGTCTGACATAGACACTGAAACAGCCAGTTAGTTCCAAACCAGCAAAAATTCCTCTACAGAGCGACAATTAATTCAGAAAACAATCCTCCAGGTTTTGGCTAAGGCTGTACTGCAATATCATTTCTGTCAGAAGTGTTAATTTCGTAAGGTGTGAAGGAGAACTACTGTGAAGTTTGCAAAGCAGCAGAGCTAAGTGGAGGCAAAATTTAGAGAGCTTGTCGCCAGTCGTACCTGAGTAGCACAGCTGGGGAGTATTTGCCCGCAAAATCCAAAGTTCCTTGGTTCCAGTCCTGAGCTGTCACACGGTTTTAATCTGCCAGCGAGTTTCTTATCTGGATTAACAATGAGACTGCCAGAAGAAAACCATTTCTCAAGAATAGAAGGTCCAGCAGATAGAACTGTCAGAGACACATGACGTCTAATCGATAAACGTGAATGTATGAAACAGTTCCACTTATCTTTATTTATTTATTTATCCAGTCCCTTGTAGCAGATCCAGCTGTTAAGGCCAGCACGATTTGATCACTTGAGGTACATCAAGTCCGTCTTTGCATCTACTGAAAAAGTGTACTTATTTTAGAGTAAGGCTTTTGTTTTATTCGCTTAAACTATTGCCAGTGGATGTATTTTGATGTGGTGAAAATCACTTCCCCACTGCCCTGCCCGACTCAGGACCTTTTCACACGTAAATCAACCAGCGACCACATCAGACAGCTGAAGATCACCACTGGGAACGAGGATGTTGGGGAATCCTTTCATATCTTGCCACTCCCACCACCATGTGTTCCAGCTTTAAGGAGGGGAGGGTTGTACCACGCAGTACCAACACCCATCTTCTCCATTGCTGGGAAACTGGAGGACGTCAGCGCTGAAGAGGGCGTGTGAGCAGCGGCAAACAGGGATATAAGAGCACATGCGGCAAGCAGAGAGGACGTGACATGCTCGCAGCAGTGTGGAGATTGGAGGTGTGGTTTTAAACAGGACGTGTGACCTATCTGTTGGATCAAATATAGGTGGAAGTTGGCTAGCCTGTGAAGTGGGACAAAGAGAGCGTCACCCCACTCTGCATTGCTGCCAAATTTATTCAAGATGGCGGATCCAAGATGGTGGCGATAGGAGTGGCAATATCACACTGTCATGATGGGAGGTTCAAATTTTGGCTGGAAAATAGAATGATGGGGCTAGCTCCACTAACCTAACGCCCTCCCATCCCCTCGCTGCCCTCACCAAAAGAATGGTGGGAAGTTCAAATTTTGGCAGAAAAAGGTCACTTGGGCTACCTCCACTAACATGAGAAAAGGCAGGAAAAAAGGTCATTTGGGCTACCTCCACTAACCTATGTCACCAGACCGCCACCTCTTCCTTGGAATTGGTGGGATAACGACTCAGCCTGTGCTGGGCTGCTGGATAGGAAGGACTGTACTTTATTTATTTTGGAACAATTTATTTAGGGTTGGCTTCCACATAGATTAATTATTACAGTGATACAAGACACTCGATCTGTCGTGCTTGGGGTCACCATACACAGCCTACAGACCTGCAAACTACTCGTGAATCAGCGAAATAATTCCATACACTGATGCACAGACACAAAAACAACTTGTAAATTGCCAAAATAATGCACTGCACAGACTACAGACTCGCAAACAACTTGTAAATCACCGAAATAATGCAGTTCAGTGATGTGCAGACACGCAAACTGCTCGTAAATTGTCAAAATAATGCATGTAAAAGGCTCTGCAAACATGCTTGCTAATCGTCAATTGTATATATAATGCATTGCACAGCCTGCACACCTGTTCAAGAAAGAATGCTACAGACACAAAAACAGCTCGTAAATTGTCAAAAGATAATGCGAATGTAACGCTGTGCAAACACGCTTACAATGCTTAAACAGCCAAAAACAGCGAAGTGCACAAACAGTCAGTGCAGGTAAAAAACGCTTTCAAACTATTGTCAACCGCAACATATCAGCAAACTGCCCCCCCCCCCCCAAAAAAAAAGAACTGAAAGATGCACACACTGGGCGGCGTGCTTACGCTGTTCCCACATGCGAGACGCCTTCGGTCCACGCGCACATGTTTACCGTTGCTGGCGCGATACCTCCCTACCTGCGGTCCAGTAAAGACCTAATTGCAACTCACCATCGTAGGTGCAGATAAAAGGTTCTCAATGTTATATTGACGTCACATGTCTATGTTAAGAATAGCCAAGTCTCTCTCCTTGGACATACTATAGAAATCTGTTGCAATACTCCTCAGAATAGCACAGGGTGCATTGTTCATAGCAATCCTAACGGTACATGTGGGATGAATCTAGCCATGCGCATGTTTACCTGCCCCGAGTGGCTTAGGCATCGCTGTGAAATGTTCGCATAGTGGCTCATCATCATGTTGTTGTTGTTATGGTCTTCAGTCCTCAGACTGGTTTGATGCAGCTCTCCATGCTACTCTATCCTGTGCAAGCTTCTTCATCTCCCAGTACTTACTGCAACCTACATCCTTCTGAATCTGCTTACTGTATTCATCTCTTGGTCTCCCTCTACGATTTTTACCATCCACACTGCCCTCCAATACTAATTTGTGATCCCTTGATGCCTCAAAACATGTCCTACCAACCGGTCCCTTCTTTTTGTCAAGTTGTGCAACAAACTCCTCTTCTCCCCAATTCTATTCAATACCTCCTCATTAGTTATGTGATCTACCCATCTAATCTTCAGCATTCTTCTGTAGCACCACATTTCGAAAGCTTCTATTCTCTTCTTGTCCAAACTAGTTATCGTCCATGTTTCACTTCCATACATTGCTACACTCCATACAAATACTTTCAGAAACGACTTCCTGACATTAAAATCTATACTCGATGTTAACAAATTTCTCTTCTTCAGAAACGCTTTCCTTGCCATTCCCAGTCTACATTTTATATCCTCTCTACTTCGACCATCATCAGTTATTTTACTCCCCAAATAGCAAAACTCCTTTACTACTTTAAGTGTCTCATTTCCTAATTTAATTCCCTCAGCATCACCCGATTTAATTTGACTACATTCCATTATCGTCGTTTTGCTTTTGTTGATGTTCATCTTATATCCTCCTTTCAAGACACTGTCCATTCCGTTCAACTGCTCTTCCAAGTCCTTTGCTGTCTCTGAGGTTCGCCGATGACATTGTAATTCTGTCAAAGTTTTTATTTCTTCTCCATGAATTTTAATACCTACTCCTAATTTTTCTTTTGTTTCCTTTACTGTCTGCTCAATATACAGATTGAATAAGATCGGGGAGAGGCTACAACCCTGTCTCACTCCCTTCCCAACCACTCGACTTTTATAATTGCCATCTGGTTTCTGTACAAATTGTAAATAGCTTTACGCTCCCTGTATTTTACCCCTGCCACCTTTAGAATTTGAAAGAGAGTATTCCAGTCAACATTGTCAAAAGCTTTCTCTAAGTCTATAAATGCTAGAAACGTAGGTTTGCCTTTTCTTAATCTTTCTTCTAAGGTAAGTCGTAAGGTTAGTATTGCCTCACGTGTTCCAACACTTCTGCAGAATCCAAACTGATCTTCCCCAATGTCCGCTTCTACCAGTTTTTCCATTCGTCTGTAAAGTATTCGCATTAGTATTTTGCAGCTGTGACTTATTAAACTGATAGTTCGGTAATTTTCACAACTGTCAGCACCTTCTTTCTTTGGGATTGGAATTATTATATTCTTCTTGAAGTCTGAGGGTATTTCGCCTGTCTCATACATCTTGCTCACCAGGTGGTACAGTTTTGTCATGACTGGCTCTCCCAAGGCCGTCAGTAGTTCTAATGGAATGTTGTCTACTCCCGGGGCCTTGTTTCGACTCAGGTCTTTCAGTACTCTGTCAAACTCTTCCCGCAGTATCGTATCTCCCATTTCATCTTCATCTGCATCCTCTTCCAATTCCAGTACATCGCCCTTGTATAAACCTTCTATATACTCCTTCCACCTTTCCGCCTTCCCTTCTTTGCTTAGAACTGGGTTTCCATCTGAGCTCTTGATATTCATACAAGTGGCTCTCTTTTCTCCAAAGGTCTCTTTAATTTTCCTGTAGGCAGTATCTAACTTACCCCTAGTGAGATAAGCCTCTACATCCTTACATTTGTCCTCTAGCCATCCCTGCTTAGCGATTTTGCACTTCCTGTCGATCTCATTTTTGAGACGTTTGTATTCCTTTTTGCCTGCTTCATTTAGTGCATTTTTATATTTTCTCCTTTCATCAATTAAAATCAATATTTCTTCTGTTACCCACGGATTTCTAGTAGCCCTCGTCTTTTTACCTATTTTATCTTCTGCTGCCTTCACTACTTCATCCCTCAGAGCTACCCATTCTTGTTCTACTGTATTTCTTTCCTCCATTCCTGTCAATTGTTCCCTTATGCTCTCCCTGAAACTCTCTACAACCTCTGGTTCTTTCAGTTTATCCAGGTCCCATCTCCTTAAATTAGCACCTTTTTGTAGTTTCTTCAGTTTTAATCTACAGTTCATAACCAATAGATTGTGGTCAGAGTCCACATCTGCCCCTGGAAATGTCTTACAATTTAAAACCTGATTCCTAAATCTCTGTCTTACCATTACATAATCTATCTGATACCTTGTAGTATCTCCAGGATTCTTCCATGCATACAACCTTCTTTTATGATTCTTGAACCAAGTATTAGCTATGATTAAGTTATGCTCTGTGCAAAATTCTACCAGAAGGCTTCCTCTTTCATTTCTTCCCCCCAATCCATATTCACCTACTATGTTTCCTTCTCTCCCTTTTCCTACTAACGAATTCCAGTCACCCATGACTATTACATTTTCGTCTCCCTTCACTACCTAAATAATTTCTTTTATACCATCATACATTTCCTCAATTTCTTCATCATCTGCAGAGCTAGTTGGCATATAAATTTGTACTACTGTAGTAGGCGTGGGCTTTGTGTCTATCTTTGCCACAATAATACGTTCACTATGCTGTTTGTAGAAGCTTATCCGCACCCCTATTTTTTATTCATTATTAAACCTACTCCTGCATTACCCCTATTTGATTTTGTATTTATAACCCTGTATTCACCTGACCAAAAGTCTTGTTCCTCCTGCCACCGAACTTCACTAATTCCCACTATATCTAACTTTAACCTATCCATTTCCCTCTTTAAATTTTCTTACCTACCTGCCCGATTAAGGGATCTGACATTCCACGCTCCGATCCGCAGAACACCAGTTTTCTTTCTCCTGATAATTAGGCACAGGTAAAAGATTCTCAATGTTATACTGATGTCACATGGCTATGTAAATGAGAGCCACGTCCACCTCCCAGAAATAGTTTAAGTCCAACAGAAACAGTTAACAGTCACTTTTGTAGGAACTTTCTCAGCGTGCCTGCGCTGAAATTCTTGTCCCAACAGAAGCTGGTTACAAAAATAGCCCAGAATATCGCCGAATATATTCCTCCTGATGGCATTAGCGTGGCACCCTGTCCATCACGTGTTACCCTCCCTGGAAAGTGTTAAGTCCTGCCTTCAACAAGCATCTGTGAAATGCAAACGTTCTAACTCCTATGTAGAGGCTCCTATGTCCAAGCACAAAGGATGTCTTGTGAAAGAATGAAGCATTCTGAATTTACCCATCAAATGCCGCTGGTGTGGAAGCACTGTCCACCTATTTCTTTCTGCATACGAGAATATCAGTGGCAAAACTATTTTGTACAGATCGCCATATTGCTCCCTGCAAAGGTGGCCTACATATCGTCATATGCGGAAAGAGTCTTGCTCAGTGATAATGCTCTGCCACTGAGTAGAGAAGCTTGAATATCTCAGTGTGAAACCGATCTCCACGTACCATAAGTGAAGACACAATTCGTATCCTTCGCCATACAAAATCGGCCCTTCGTGCATCATGCATATAGCTAATGACCGACAGACAATCGTGCATATAGTGTGAAGACAGACAGCATAAGCACATGCACCAAATGTACTCCTCGCAGCATTAGATATTTCACGCGAGGTCAGGCAGTCATCCACCACATCCAATGGTCACAAGTCATCCACTTCCAACATATGACCAGACTGCCCTCAGCGGACCGAAGTCACCCTCAGAACTGTTGTATAAAGATGGGTCAGTTCCCCTCAGCACAAAGGTGTTACTGTTTCTGTCCCTGACATGCTTGCTTGCTTGCTATCTACACTCATCTTCAGTCTCTGGGATTACAAGAAAATTTGTAATTTCAGATGGTTGGCCAGAATATCATACCATTTTCGCGATACTTCTCGATATCAAGCACACAGCAATATCACTTGCATAGCAGTATTGCTTGCACAGTGTAATCCCGAAGAGATATGCTGGAAACTATTTCTCTCGAAACCCGAAACTTTAGCGACGTGTAGCGTGCTGTAAACCACTGAGTGACTAGAAACGTACCTCGTCTGTGAAAACATTTACGTGAAACCTCGAAAAAAAATAGAGAAAACATATTTCCACTTGCGAATACCGATGTTGGTGATATAAAAGATTCCATATCATCCTTATAATTTACAAAGTCAACTAAGTGTTTCTCATGTATAGAGAAACAGCAAACATGGCCTCCACCCGTCTTGCACCTGCTAGATGCACTCACACCTCAATCAATGTTCTCTTAACGAAATAAAGATCGGAAAAGTGAAGAAGCAGTCAGTCGGACAATTCACATGGGAGGAAATAATAGTCCAGTGCAAATACACGTCAATATTGATCTTCTCAATTTCCACATGACCACGAAAGCTGTTAACACATACTAAGTATTAGTTCGTTATTCGGCCGTCTACAGGACGACATAGTAGAGCCAGCTACATTCCTGCATCCCAACAGGCCTTTCCATTTGGACGGCTCCTGCCGATAATGGGAAACATGGATCATCACCCGCCACAGGCCACTGCTGGCACACCACGCACCCCTTGACATAACCATACTAGGAAAGCAGCCACATACATATTTCATCACTATACTTACCATTAAATATTATGATTGCATTCTCAATTGAACTACATTGGACAGTGAACGAAGTATTGTAAATACACCCTGCTGACGGCTGTGGCTCTGGAAATAGAAATATCTGTACCAGTCTTATGACTTGACATACTCTTCCCTTTGCTATCACAGTATTTCATGTCAAATCCATACCTTCATTATGACTGGACATAGTCATTGCCTTTACACATGTTGGAAAGCAAACACATACTTTAAAAGCCAGATGCTCAAAGCAAACCTATCACACATCCCCTACTACTAAGTATTATATTTCGCCAATAACTGATTGCTGGCGATACGAAATCATACTGACCGAAAATCAGCGATGTGTGGACATGCCTCATAAGCTTTCTTCCGAGTGGTACTGTAAGGTAGCAGTATTTTGCACCTTACTGTAATATAATAATTGTTGCAAAGACGAGTTAGATATCGGTTATTATGTTATTTATTAGGCAATCAGTCTATTGAAATTAGTATAGGGAGTACCAGACGGCATAAGACGCATATTAACTTTACGAAATTCGCATGTTGCATGAAATCGGGGTTCAGGTGATATTTTCACGGAGTTTGGCTGGAGCGGACGGTGGCACTGCTCAAAGGCAGGGCAGAGGGGTGTGGAAGTTTACAACCGACCATTACGAGTCGGCATGTTAACGCGTCCCACTGGGGGAGACGCGCCGCCGGAGCAGGTAGGCACCCATTGCACGGACAACACAGGCAGGGCTTCGAGGGACGGAGCCCCGTTGGCGGTTAAGCTAGTACAATGACCTTTTCCCGCGCGAGGGCGAAAAGAGAGACACGATGGGTGGGTTCAATTTCAAATGGAGTTTCAGTTTATTCCAGAACATTCTAGGCGCAGTAAGGCGCAGAATGTTTTAATTGGCTGGAAGAAGCCAGGAAATAATAGTGAGAGCGAACTGTGCTGGTCTAGAGCCATGGGATTGGCCAGCTCGAAAAGTAGCGTGGGGTGCTGATTTTTGCAGAGGGAAGCTTTTGGAGCTGTTATCGGGGAGAGCGTCTTAGCTCCTGTAGCGAGCGGACGTCGTGCTTTCGGCTCTGCTGTAGGAGAGTAAATTCCTTTCAGTGTGCTGTGCAGAACTTTGAATAAGTCTGCCAGCTGCAACTGAAACTAGTGTTCAGTTAGGAGTACTGTCATGTTTTACTGTTGGAGGCTGATTCCGCTAGTTACGGTTGGGAATACTGTCTCACAGGAAGCATACAGGAGCAGAGCAATTTCCTTGAGCCACACTTTATTAAAGACGTTACTGGATTCCGCCTTTGTGCTGGTGAGTCCCGTCTTAACGAGTGCGAGACGACTGGAAAGAAAGCAGAATTAGCTTTTGAATAGGAGTCTACGAAGAGGAAGCCTGTTCGCGAAAATAAATTCATTTTTGTTACAATTGAGGCTCCTCGACGACGCAGACGCCACCGGCAGCTTGCTGACCTGTCCACGACGCTGCATCTGGTGACGTGATGCTCAGCTTCGGCATTTAATCCGAAATTACGCACGCCTGTGATTACCAGAGCTCAATTTTCCACCCACGCTCTTATTGAAAATTTGGTAATTGAAGTAGTTTTGCCTGGAGTATTTTATGCCGTCTGACAAGGTGAGAGAGTAGAAAATAACAAGTACAGATGCGTTATCCGACCTTAAGAGTTAGTTTTGGAATTTAAGGGCCATTGCCATTACTAGCTTGATTTTATCACTTACAAATGTATGACTTTGTTCACTTTGATGTTAGGAAGATTATTGTTAAATAAATGTGTTCAATACTATCCCTGTTTAGTAGTGATCAGTTCCCTGAAGACTATTTAATTATTAAATATTAATCAAAATTAGTAAAGGGGCAGTTTTAATTAACAGGTTGGGTTTCATAACAGGATTTCAGCCAGAGCCAAAGATCCGATCCAGTAGGGAAAGTGAACAAGCAAAAGCATTCTTGTTAAAACTCCTCGAAATTTGGCGGACCCGCCTAGGGCCCCTTATCATCAATCATTGAAAGAAACCCCTTCCAGTACCACTGTGTCTCGGAAAGAGAGGTGTAATCGTCTAACAAACCGCCAGATCTTAAGAAACACGATCGCCACAACTATTGTATGTTACAGTCACAACTGGTCTTGGTTCTCCAAGTACATACAAGAATCCATGTTAAAAGCTATACTGGTCTTATGAATCGAGGTATGGCATTACCTCCGAATGAAATGGCCCTTTTCAAATACCGTGTCACTGAATATAGACGGTGATCGCCGGTGATCGTATATTATCAGACCGATTCTGTGGTTACACGTCGCCGATGGTGCAACCTCATAATAAAATTACCGATTTTATAAGGTGATTGGGCTAACGAACGTGGTATAACTAGTATTTGATACTCCCTCATGCTGCCGCTAAATATTTCTCTAGTATTTGTAATGCATTCTGTCTCAGTGCCATGTCAGAGGTTCGGCGATATATTGACTCGCTTATAGGCGATGTCTAATTGAAAAGGATCACAAACAAAAGATGGTGTGCTGATTGAGGTTGTGAGAAATGTACACTAGCTTTTCAGATCTCTAGTGCTATGCTTTCCAGTAGAAATGATGTCTATGATTTGGAATCAAGTCTTCCTGTTCAACCACATACCTGTGTTGTATCCGATGGAGAAGTTCTTTAATGATTATAGCCACTAGTGAATCATATTTCTGGCACTCTCATATCTTGAAACGAGTCACGTTTTCCGAACCTATCAGCTACAGTAAAGTCTTAGATAGTCCCTATGACTCTTGGAATAGCTGCCATTACTGCAGCTTTCCGCATGTGATCGTTCCAATTTAAGTCAGAACTGAGCAGAAGTCGGAGAGAACTATATCCACCACCTTCTGCAATCCGTGTAGAAACAGAGTAACCTGAGTTAGTGCGACAGTACCGTGTTTTGACCATTTGGTGGAAAACAAGTTGTCGTAGCTCCACCAACAAAGGACGGTGTGTAAGATTAGCGCCAAACGAAGTCTGCTCCTGCAACAGGAGGTACTGTAAAAGACATTATGAAACTGAGAGAAGAACGAGAATTTTGATATTGCATTATGGTGAATCCCCAAACTACAGACGAGTACTGCTGTTTGAAGGAGATCTGCGTCCCTTTTGGCCCATTGACGTCTATCACCCCAACATGCTATCATCGTTATTCTGTACCATCCAACAGAGAAACATTACAAACTGCAAAAGCTCCACTAACTTCATCCGGTAGAGAACTCGATAAGATTTTTACCACATCTCTCCCCTCCCATATATCGAAAACAGATATCGCCTGCATGCCGGCATCGAGCACTTGTAATGATCCTGTTACATATACAGGTATTGATCCATTGCACAGACCAGTGTAAAGTTGCATCGCCTGTACTGTTTTTTTCTGCTGTAATCCGCTTTGTACACTGCCATACATTTTGTTTTTTCCGCCACAACATGTAGGTCTGTGTCAGGTTCTAAACAGACATTAACACGTTGTGATCGATTGCTTCTCACAGAAAACTAGATGTCACATGGTGCAAATCATGTTGTTACTGCAGCTACCGTAACAAACCACACACACACACTGGGTGATTTTAAATAAGACAGTTACAACATAAGGAAACTGGAAACGTTTGGTGGCCTTCTGGAGTGTTTCCAAACTGCTTCCCGAAGGTTATTGAGCTCTGCATTGTGTTTCGACTGATTCCTCATATCGCAGACATGTATGCCATCACTGTTTCAGTCCTCTCACTGGCGCACCCAATTTCGAGCGTAGAGGAGGTTTTAGGACGTAACCCGTGGTTGCTCCTCCTGTGAGCCCTATCCCAGTTGTGACATGTGGTGGATCTGCCTCTAAACATTGACCTGGATATATAGTGTACAACATATCTACTCTCGAACACTAAATTGGATGTGGTATACTGTGTATCTGCATCCCAACATCGTTCCATACATTGTGCGTGGCAGATCCACCTTGAAACCCTATACCAGGCGTGGCATATTGTGGATCCGCATCCCAACGTCACTCCAGATAAAACGCGCAGCAGATCCGCACTCGAATGCTTACTCAGGTCTATTGCAGGTCCTGGGAACCATCCACGACACATGCACATACACAGACAACATACAGAAAACGGAGCAAACACACTGCAAATGTGTAATATGTGGGTGTAGGCGACTGGAAGCAACCGAGTACAGTGCTATACTACGCCTCCCGATCACAAAAATGGTGCATTTGCGCTAGGTGTTGGCAGCTGTACTACATTTACAAGCAATTTCAGAGCACAGAACGAGAGGTTATGTCAGAGTCACATGGGTAGAACTGACATAAAATCGTTAGAATTGCGGAAAATGACGGGGAAATACGTATAAATTGAGGGAATGTACACTGAAATGAGGGTAAATTGATGAAATACTTGTGTGTCTTCAGGTTGGCGCAGATCAATTTGTACGTGGGAACAAGTATGCTACAGCAAGAGGAATCCGAGAAAACGTTGACATGGAAGCGAAGGGAACAAGCGAAACAGTCACTTTTTTTCCATCGCGGCAGCAGTCTACTGTATGTCTATTGAGGTATCCGTAATACATGCGGATTGCCTACTGTATTTGACGCTTTTCAGGCAAACAGAGAAACATCTGCCTCCATATTTACATGCATCTGCGTTAAATGATAACAGAGAGTGGATAGAGTGATCGATTGAGATGGAGCTGCAACGAGGTTCAATTAAATGGCATACTGAAGATGCATTCTAGAGAGGGAGATGTTGCTGCAGGTCATTTGAACATTTCTTCCGCTGTTCTGTCAGGATGTATCAGTCGCGTGACATAGCCTGCGTTCCACACTTATACAACCATGTGTTCTGTATGTGACTTAGAGCACTATTTACTTGCGATCGTTAACAGCAAACCTCTCGGTCATCAGAGGACTTCCATCCCATGTGTGATGAAACGTGACCTTCTTGTTGCGACACATTCCTCTAAACGAGCGAAGATTTGTTCGATCTACTCCATTCCCCTGTCACATCATTGGTATAAAATCGAGACGTCAGTTTTATAGCTAAGATGATTCTAAGTTAGCGATAGGTATTTGTGAGACTGCAATCCCCGTGTATACGTCTGCCTGACAGATGTCCTGTTTACAGAGTTAGTGGCGGCATGGCGTATAATTTCACATGTCGGACGCCGCTGCAATGCGTTTATCAGTTCCCTTGTAAGAGGTATTCTCCATTACTAACCATCATTTCATATAGGATTGATGTGGGAATAGTACAATTTCTGAACCGTGATCGGACGTGCACAGTGGACGCTATACATCTCTGGAAAGTTATATTGTGCATATATCACACAAAGCCAATGTTCTAAGGAAGTAGTTTTTTCATTTTATAGTTTGTTACTATAGTTTATCCTAGAGAAACCTGCAAGAAGGATGTATGTCATGCACTGGAAATATATTATTTACATTGGAATATTAACAGCGTTACTAGTCACTGGGAGCTCCAATGTTAGGCAGGCGATGGAGCCGCTCAGGGAGATAGCAGGCAAGGCGGGAGAGAATTCCACTGGGCATTCGGTATGTTTGCTGTTAGGTCTCTTCCGTGATGTGGAGGAGGCCCTGCCAGCGGCTGTCGAGCGCACTGGGTGCGCCGGGCTGCATGTAGAGGCACATGTCGGCACGAATGACGCCTGAAGCTTGGGTTCTGAGGCCATCCTCGGCTCCTTTTGGCGGCTGGCTGATTTGGTGAAGGCAACTAGCAACGCACGCGGGGTGCAGGCTAAGCTGTATATTTGTAGCAACGTACTCAGGGTTGAACGCGGTCCTCTGGTTTGGAGCAGAGTGGAAGACTTGAACCTGAGGCTCAGACGGCTTTGCGACGGTATCAGACGCGAATTTCTCGACGTCCGCTATCGGATGGATAATTTTAGGGTTTACCCTTAATAGGTTAGGCGTGCATTACCTGCAGCAAGCGACTACTATGGTAGTGGAGTACGTGTGACATACACATAGGGCATTTTTTAGGTTAGAGAACCCCTCCCTTGGGACCAAAGACGATTTGCCTGTTAAATCGGCCACAGTGCTCTGAGAGAATCTTGGTCCTCTCGGATGATTGACAGAAAAGATTATTGTCATTTTAGTAAACTTCAGGAGCATCCAAGGAAAGGTCCCAGAATTAGTATCGCTTACCGAAGGTTACAATGCACAGATAGTATTGGGAACAGAAAGCTGATTGAAACCTGAGGTCAATGACAACGAAATCCTAAGTTCAGAGTGTAATGTTTATCATAAGGATAGGTTAGTCGCCAATGATGGCGGCGCGTTTATTGCATTAAAAAATTCGATAAAATCTAGCGAGGTTATCACGGATTCCGAATGTAAATGAATATGGGAGAAATTGAGTATCAAAGAACGGTCAAAAGTGGTGATCGGATGCTTTTATAGACCACCTGGGTCAGGATCTGTAGTTGTAGAGCACTTCAGACCGAACTTGCAGGATATCATTAGTAATCTTCCTGATCATGCCGTTGTAATAGGGCGTGACTTCAACTTTCCAGGTATAGATTGGGAGTGTTATGCCATCAAAACTGGTGCCAGAGACAGGGAATCGTGTGGCATTGTCCTGGATGTCTTGTTTGAAAATTACCTTGAGCAGATAGTTAGAGAACCAACTCGTGAGGGTAACGTCTTACACCTACTGGCAACAAACAGACCTGAACTTAACGAATCAGTTAACGTAGAGGAAAGTATCAGCGATCATAAAGCTGTGACAGCATCTATGACGACGGGCCTACAAGGGATGTTAAGGAAGGTAGGAAGATACATTTGCTCAGCAAGCGTGGCGGGATACAAATTTCAGAATATCTGAGCAGACAGCATCAAATATTCGGAGATGAGGATGAAGACGTGGAGAACAAATGGAAACATTCAAAGGCATCGTTCAATATGCCCTCGACAAGTATGTTCCTATGAACTGATGGGAAAGACCCACCATCATTTAATGGCTGTGTTAGAAAAGCGCTACGTAAACAGAGAGCACTTCCTCTTACATTCGAGTGCAATAAAAACCTAGCTGACAAACAAAAACTGTACGAAGCGAAAAAGAGCGTAAGAAGAGCAATGAGAGAAGCGTTCAGTGATTTTGAAAGTAACACGTTGTTAACCGACCTGAGTAAAAAGAGAGAAGGCCGAAATACTGAATTCGGTCTTCCTAAGTTGTTTCACCGGGGAAGATCGTAACACTGTCCCTCCATTCAATCGTCGTACGAACATCGAAATGGCAGATGTTGAGATAACCGATCGCGGAACTGAAAAGCAGCTACAATCGCTTATTAGTGGAAAGGCTTCAGGACCAGGCGAGATACCTATAAGATTCTATTAAGATTATGCGAAAGAACTTGCTCCCCTTCTAGCGGTAATTTATCGTAGATCGCTTGAGCAACGAAAGGTACCTAACGACTGGAAAAAGCGCAGGTCATTCCCGTTTTTAAGAAAGGCCTTAAGAGAGATACACACAATTATGGACCTATATCGTTGACGTCAGTCTGTTGTAGAATTATGGAACATGTTTTATGCTCAATAATTATGAGGTTCTTGGAAATCAGACATCTCCTCTATAAAAATCAACATGGATTCCGCAAACAGAGATCCTGCGAAACTCAACTGCCTCTGTTCCTCCATGAGATCCACAGCGCAGTTGACAACGGCGCTCAGGTTGATGCCGTGTTCCTTGATTTCAGTAAGACATTTGAAACAGTCCTACATTGCCATTTAACGAAACAATACGAGCTTACGGAGTATCGGAGCAGACTTGCGATCGGATTCAAGACTTTCTTGCAGATAGAACTCAACACATCGCTCTGAATGGAACTAAAAGGACGGATGTAAAGGTAATATACGGAAACCAAAGGGAAGTGTGATAGGACCGTTACTGTTTACTGAGCACTATGGGACTTGACATCTATGGTCATCAGTCCCCTAAAACTTATAACTACTTAAACCTAACTAACCCAAGGACAACACACAACACCCAGCCATCACGAGGCAGAGAAAATCCCTGACCCCGACGCAAATCGAACCTGGGAATCCGGGCGCGGGAAGCGAGAACGCTACCGCGCGACCACGAGATGCGGGCTTTACTACATATATAAATTATCCAGTAGAAAGCGTCGGATGCTCTTTAAGGCTATTCACAGATGATGCAATTGTCTACACCAAAGTAGCCACGCCTTAGATACTAATAATTTGCAGAAGGACCTGCAGAGAATTGATGAGTGGTGCAGGCTCTGGCAGTTGACTCCGAACGTAAATAATGTAACATATTTCGCATACATAGGAAAAGAAATCCGCTACTGTACGGCTACACTATTGATGACAAACAGCTGGAGACATCATCTGCCGTAAAATATCTATGGGTAACTATCCAGAGCGACCTTAAGTGGAATGCCTATATAAAACAGACAGTGGGAAAGCTGATACCAGACTCAGACTCATCGGAAAAATCTTAAGGAAATGTAACTCATCCTCGAAAGAAGTGGCTTATAAGGCGCTTGTTCGTCAGATTCTTGAGTATTCATCTATCTGGGAACCCTATCAGGTAGGGCTGTTAGAGGAGATAGAAAAGATCCAACGAATTCGGAGCGTTTCGTCACATGATCGGTTAGCTGGCGAAAGAGCGTTACGGAGATGCTAAACAAACTCCACTGGCAGACGTTACAAGAGAGGCGTTGTGCATCACAGAGAGATTTACTATTGACATTTCGGGATAGAGCTTTTCAGGAGGAGTTAGGCAACATATTACTTCCCCCACATACATCTTGCTTATTGAACACAAGGAGAAAACTCGAGAAATTAGAGCCTACACAGAGGCTTACCGACAATCATTTTCCACGCACTATTCGCGTGTGGAACAGGGGTGGAGGGATCAGATAGTGGTACCGGAAGTACCCTCCGCCACACATCATTAGGTGGCTTGCGGAGTATGATGTGGATGCAGATTAGTTTTTTTCAGGCAAGATCTTAAAGATTTTTGCTTAAATTATTTTTTTTCTAGAAGGATGCTGTATGTACCTTTTTATGTGGGCGAACAAGTGTGAGGAAGCTTTCCAACATATGGAAATGCAATTATCAAGCAGCTTACTCTTATACTTTAACTTTAAGAGTTATGATAGGTGAGTATATAAAGTGCTGTTTTTCTGGGGGGGGGGGGGGGACGCTGGGGGATGCGTACCTCTAAACTTTTTCGTCGACAAAGTAATTTTTTTACGATGTTGAGAACTTGGAAGAGTGCCAAAGATTTATTTCACGAAAGTAAATTTTTTATTGCACTCTTTCGTGTTGGTAATTGCAATACGAACGCTACCAGTCCAGTTTTTGGTGGGAAAAGCGAAGTCATTGACTGTTTCAATCATTTCTGTGCTGCGGCAACAGTTCTGGACAATCAGTCGCTGGCAGCCAGTTCGACAAGCATGCAGTGCCCTCGCCCGCCAGTAGTGGGCGGTGGTAGTGCGTACGCTCAAACGCCGAGCTACCGATAGCTGTCTCTACGGTCGTGCAGCCATGATGATGACGTCATGGCTAAAAGCAAACGGGTGGTATCCCATGCTTCAGCTATAAGTAATTTTCCTGCATTATATCCAATGTCGGAGTACCCTCAAACTTTTTTTTTTTAGGAAAAAAAGCACTGAGTATATATATGAATGTGATTACGAAAATGCCGACAGAAATTTTGGACACTTTTATTGGTGAGATTTCGTTTCAAAACACTTCTCCTGTAAATTTTCAATTTGTGAATTTTTTTTATTGGCATGAAACTGTACTTGTAGCTCAAACTGCTGTCGTAAATATTTCGGTGAAGAGTGCATGTGACCTTGATGAAACGCTGTTCTAATCTGCGCACTAGCCACTTTGAAATACACCTATTGCTGTGTGGACTTTAATGTTTCCTCGTGCCGCTTCAGCAACTTTGAAGCTTGCCGCACTTCCGCAAGCGCTCGCATAGCTGTAGAAAAGAGAGGCCGTTGACCTCTATATCGACATTTCTTTGCAGAACGCACCACAAACACAACACACTATTACTTGGAAATATATGATTACACTTTGGAGCTTATACCTTATACTACTTACTGAAATGCGTATGAAGTGACGAGAAATATTCTTTCATCTACACACCTGAGATAAGTATCATTCTACGAGAGTTGAAAGAATTTTTACTGACTTATGAAATGCCATATGGCTATTGAATGATGTTTTCTTGCTTTGCCTTGTACATATCTGTTTATTTTATTTGATATCTAGTTTCTAGTTGCGCTGTAGCATTGGTTTTATAAAATAAAATTTAATACATATGCTAATGTGAATACTTTCTGTTAACAGATTCATGAAATAATAATTTTATAATCTACATTCTTAAAAGGAAGGAGCACTAGGAAAGGAAAGAAGCATAAGAAGGAGAAGTGACTAGTAACAGGAACTACATACATAATTTTTTTTCAAGGACTTGGTATTTCTTTTTGATAGAATAAGTTGTGGTGCACTACTTTAGTGTCAAGATGTGACACAGGCATGAAGATGCGAATAGACATTCCCTTATCTGCATTGATATCTTTACTGTAATGCTTTTTTCTGCTTGTGCTTTGTCATGTTTAGGTATAAATTTGCTGCTGCTATTTGTTTGGCATTGTTCTACTGAGTTGTACTTTGTATTACTCTGATAATCCAGTTTTACCACTGATTTATTTTTCTTATTTGCTGCATATTGTCTTATATGAATTGTAATGTTGCATTTAGTTAGCTAATTTAAATATGTTGCTGCTTGCTTTGCCATTTGTATTTTTTTGGCGTTCTTGTTTGTGTTAATGTTTATACTGCTGCATTGCCTCGTTCTCTAGTTTATATATCTGAGCTCAGTAGATTTAAGTTAGTTTAAGGGGGGCTATGCTATACAAGAAAATGAATTATGACGAGTTGGGAAGAAATGTATTGAGAAGCTATAAGAAAAAGGTTTGGCTAAAATGTTTTGTATAATGAGGAACAATTCTTTTGTTAGCTATGATTTTCTTGGAAACAAATGATCAGATAAGAAAGATATGAAAGTTTAAATATAGATAAATGGGATTTTTTGTGGGAACAAATGTTGAAGTAAGAGAGATAAATGAAGTTTTAGTTGGAAAAGAAGTAGTTTTGACCTATCAGAATGAAGGATATTATTGAAAGAAAAAAATGAAAAGAGTTGAAATTCTCGTCACAAGTACTGCAGTACTAAATGTTACACTGAAAACAGGCACTGTCCTTTCCTTTTGTGTTATTCCGCTATGTTTATGTGTACCCTTGTGTGTTTGTGTTCTTCCTGACTCTGTGTGTTTACCTGGTAAGATAAATTTGGTAGAATTTTTTTTTACTTCTAATATTAAGAAGCATTCGCTATGATGAGGAATACGGTTATCCTCAAATCTAATCTGTTTTGTAATACATTGTTTACTTTGGGAAGATGTTTGGACATTATTTATTCTGTTATGTTTTCTTTTAATGCTCATGTGTCAAGTTAATGTTTCTAAGGATATTATCACTTTTTATTTATTTACTTATACAAGTGTATTACTGGATTTGTGACATATGTTTATTTCTGTTCTTTTGTAAAGCCTATATTATTACAAATGTTATCTGTATTACCATGTTCTCGAATGTAATGATGTTTTCTGTACTTTTGTAACTGTATTCTTATGCTGTAAAATTGTAATTGTATAGACACGAGTTCTTTAAGTTAAGTAAATAGTAGGGATTCATTTTACTGCACACATTTCTGTTGGTCATAGTATATGTATAAAATGTCAGAGACTATATGACTATGTTAATGCTTGCACATGTGTTGATAATTCAACAAGGGACTGGTTAACAGCACTACTGGTTCTAAGGATACTGCAAAAAGTTTGTGAGTGTACAAGTGGTGATTTATCGACTTACTGCCGTGCAGAGTGGCCACGCGGTTTGAGGTGTCATGTCACAGACTGCGCAGCCCCTCCCGCTGGAGGCTCGAGTCCTCCTTCGGGCATGGGTGTGTGTGATGTTCTTAGCATAGGTTAGTTTAAGTTAGTTTAAGTAGTGTGTAAGTCTAGGGACCGATGACCTATGCACTTTGGTCTCTTAGGAATTCATACACACATTTATGGACCTGCTATTGTGTGTGCATTTTCTTTTACTGCTCAGACTTTCTGCATAAAACTCTCATAGACTACTCTCCTGATGAATGATTAGGACTGTCTTTAGGGACTGTGAGGCTTTTTTTTTTTTGCTTTTGACCGACAGTATTTTACTAATTATGTGCCTTTGATCTATTTTATATTCTAAACATCAAAAAAATTTTAACAAAGTCGTCTTGGCCACTACCCAAAACAATTTGCAAAATGTTTGAAAGGAGCAGGAGGGCTATGTAAGTAGGCTGTTTATGAATTTCTATGTTGGCAGTGCTATGTAGAGCTTCGCATTAATAACAGTGCCAGCGCTGTGACCACTCTGTAAGAGACTCTGTTGATGTTCAGACTAGCAGTTGGAGGTGAACAGCCAGCAATGATGGAAGTTGGTGGTGAATAGCCAGCAGTGAGGGGGGCTGGATGTTAATAGTTGGCAGTGACGGAGGTTAAGGGTCTGAAGTGTTAGAACGAGCAGACCGTCTAGACATGTGTCAGTCATGGAAATTTAATTTTGTCAATGATTATATAATTTTTGCCGGCCGCTGGTGGTCGAGTGGTTCTAGGCGCTTCAGTCTGGAACTGCGCGACCGCTACAGTCGCAGGTTCGGATCCTGCCTTGGGCAGTTAGGTTAGTTAGGTCTAAGTAGTTCTAAGTTCTAGGGGACTGATGACCTGAGATGTTAAGTCCCATAGTGCTCAGAGCCATTTGAACCATATAATATTTGGAACTGGATGTCACGGATGATTATCTATTTTTTTGAACTGGTTGTCACATTATTAAGGTAAACATACATTGTTTGCTTTGGAACGCAATCTTTCCTTTGCTAACCACATGCCTATCAGTAGTTAGAGCCTTCAGTAGTTATAATATTTTATTTAGCTGGCAGTGTTGGTACTTGTGACATTGCTGTACTTCGTGTAATGAAGACATGCTATGAGGTAAGTGACCTATGATATGTATGCCTTATTGTTAGGGATTCCTTCTTATTCAGGGCCATTCTTTTGTATTAATTATTTGAATTTTGGTTATATTTTTAGCAGTCATATCACGTTATCCTTGAATATTGTGGGTAATTAATGCATAGGAAAATTTGAGTTCTGTTAATCAGTGCAAATTCTGTAGGTCAGTGTTGAAATGATAAAGAATACCAAAGTGACACTTGAATTCAATTTCATTCAGTAGTTTTAGAACAAAATACTTTTAAATAAAGAAGTTCACAAGGTATTAGCGTGATTTCTCCTGGAGGTGACATTTTCTTTTCCCATGTGGTACTTGTACCAAGTTTTTGTGTCAGTTACCGTTTCCGTAAATTACGAGACCCTGGCTAGTATCTGGCAGCAAGGGTATTTTCTCTAGTGGAAGTAGTAACACCGTTCAATGCTGTAGTTTGTTTTGCTCATATTCTACATAACATGTGGCACATTTTAAGTCGGAAGCCAAACAAAAACTGAAGAATATACGGAATCCCAGAACTTCACACTATCAGTCTCCTTCACTATTGGCCATCAGTCACAAATCCTTTATTCAGTCCTGAACTACATGACGTCAGTTATTTGTATATCAGTAAGACGCACCAGTGGAAAAAGTGAAACATTCACAAACCATAACATGTGCGACAAAGTTTCGATGAGTACCAGCTTGTACCTTATTAGATAGATCCCAGAACTGTTCTTGTCTTCTTCTATCTTGTAGTTCATCATCTGCTCACTGACGGATTGCATATCGTGTACCCAACCTCTTAATTTCGTGTGTAGCATGTCTCTCACGCGTCGCACGTCCTTGATCCATCCATGGAGTCGCTGATCATTTGGGTGAATACCCTAAACCACACAGAAAATAGCTCAAATTAAGTGCATGATATTCCCTAGCATTAGTCAATGTTAACTTACACTTACTCTGGGTGTTTTAAAATTACACCAGAATACTTCGAAGGGTTGTAGAAGTTCTCTTGAAGAACAAAATGAGGACAGGAACCTGAGTCCGGAGACGCCACCAAACGACGCTAACAGAGCGTCGAAGTCATAGGCTCCGGCGCCTGCGTATATATGGATATACAGGGTGAGTTCGTGATGATATTACAGGCTTTCAGGGATTCTGGAGCAGGGTAAGTTATCAATTTGAGGTAAGGAACCCTGGTCCGGAAACGAACGAGTCGAAAATTATAAGCTAAAATCGTTCTGATACCTGTGACAGTGGAGTGGGTATTTGCACCGGTGCTGTTGGTGCTGAGACTGTCATATAGGTAACTTTCAGAGGTGGTAGTGTGGACCAGAACAAGAAAAACAGCCTAGTAATCGTGGACTCTGAGAGAATACATGAGGAGCTATGTGAAACATGTTTCCTCTACTGAACAAGTGGTCATTGCTCTTAAGGTATACGTTTTACAGGTCACGTTTACCAGATATTTTTTTCTTGTCCACACTACCACCTCTGAAAGTTGCCTAAATTACAATCTGAACACCAGGACCTGTACATGTATCCCAATTTCAGGAGTATCAGAACGATTTCCGCTCATAACTTTCGACTCGCTCGCCCCTGGACCCAGGTTCCTTACCTCAAATTCATACACTTATCCTTGTCCATCATCCCTTACAGTTTGTAACATTATCATGATCACCCTGTATATACATATACATACTTCCGCCAGCTCCTGTAATTTCGAGGCTCCCTGGTATCTTTGGATGACGTTAGCGGACACGCATTTCTATCCTCATTTTGTTTCTCAAGAAACCTTCTACATCCTCTCGAAGATTGTCGGTGTAATTCTGAAACGCCCTGTAGGTATCGCTACTACATAACACTTAAATTATCGTCAGCGCATGACCGCAGTTTCAGTTTTATATAGTCATCACAAGATTAATAGAAAGTAAATATCTGGTGATGCCTTAACAAATACGCACTGTTCTCTGCCTATAACGTCAGATAAGGTAGCTTCAGATCTTTCTAGGCAGCTACAGTTGAAACAGTTGACTATGAATGCTTGCCCTTGTAGCAATATGTCTCAGTAAAATGTCAGTCAGCAGCAGACGTCAGACACATAAGTAGCCACAGGGAAGTAAAAGATTTTTTGACATTTTACGAGTTCCTAACCTGGAGCGAATTGTATAGTTTCATCTGTGTGCTTTCATAGTTTAGTTGACTTTCTGCGTGTTAATTTCATATTTAATAAACACAATCTTCATGTTATCGTTTGCGTCGGATAGTAAACCGATTTGGTGATGTATTGCAAGTTTCTAATAAGGAGAGAATTAATTAGTGTCAACTGTGTACTTTGGCAGCTCAGTTTTCGAATCTCTGCGTTAATCTTAATTATTGGACACATTTCTTGTGTTTTCTTCCTTGTTCACAGTAGAGTGCCAAAGTGCGTGTCGAACGCCCTTGTTTGTCTGTGTAGTGTAGTTTTCATCGGAATTAAGTATGGATAGGGACTATGATGGCTATATGCGGATGCGAGCCAGTTTGGCGACACTTCAGTCTCAACTTCAGGCTGTGGTAGCTTTGGTTACACAGCTCGGTCCTCACCGGCGAGCAGCACAGTCACTGCTCGCGCTGAGGTTGATGGTGCAAGGCTTCCTAAGGTCGCCCCAGTTTATCTGACAAACAGGTTCCATGTGCTGTCTGTGGCTGACACTGCCCCTCAGCCAGATGCAGTCGCTTGACTTGTTTCAGAGGGAACCTCTCAGCCTGCAAGATCCGGGAAATCAAAGAGGTTGTGATTACAAGTAGCTGGGAGCTCAAATCCGTTTCTCTCCTGGTGTAACCACTGACTTCTTAAAATTAGTCCCTACAAAACTCAGCAGTAACCACAGGATGCACCACCTGCACCTTTCGTCACTACGACTTCTCCCTCACCATTTACGACTGTCTCATCCAGCTAACTAATATACTAAAATACCTTGGATTAACTTTCGACTGGAGAGTAACGTGGAAACCTCACCTACCAGACATCCAACACAAATCCCAAACTAAACTAAAATTACTAAAACTACTAGTTGGCCTAACTTGGAGTTGCAACCCTTCACTGTCCTCCATACCTACAAAACCTCGCTCTGACGTGTTCTTTGCTATGCGAATGTTGCATGGATCTCCACCCCACACACGTTCTGTGACTCCCTCCAGACACTTGAATGCTATGCTTTCCACCTCGTTTCCCACAATCACATTCTCACTTCTCTTCAGTCATACTGAATACCTCCAAATAACCTACAACATGAGCAAACCCGACTCCAAAATTTTAAACAATCCTATTGCATGCTCTCTCCTTTCCAGTCCTATCATGCTGACATGCCTCTAGCTACACATCCCACCAACGCACCATTTGCACACCTAGAGTATCCTCTCCTAAATAAATTTCAACTGTATCCCTCTCCTGGATCACGAACTCCATCCCAACATACCCATCCCACCAACTGTCAATCCAACCTACCCTATCAGATCCTTCCCCAAGGGCTCCCTTCTTGCCCTCTCTCCATACCATGTCCCCCATTTACCCTGTCCCTGTTGCCCCCCTCCCTGTTCTCCATTCAAATGTATAGAGCCAAACACCAGCTACCCCTCTCTCCTTGTTCCCACAGCCACCCCATCTCATCACAACCTCTTACCACCATAATTTTCCTATCGCCCTCCATACCAGCCTTTTTTTCATCAGTAAGCTATAATTCCAAGGCAGGTCCTTTTCCATATTTTATCGAAAATGTAGAGTGCTCTGTTTTTAACGTTTTCCAGTATTTTTTCTGTTGTGTTAGGTCTCTTTCAAATGTTTATTTATTTGTTTAGTGCTCTTCAAACGTTCTTAACTGCGCTCTCGATTCTCATTTTTATCAGTGTTTTTAAACTATTCACGAAGGTAGCATTATTTATTATAATCTCTCATTAACATCACCTTTTCAGGTAGTTTTAAATTCATGATAAATATGTATCCTAGTTCTATGTTTAGCGTCTATGTCAGAGATAATATCTGTTGGCTGAAGAGCATGTTGATTGTCCCACTGTCAGCCCTCCTCCTCCCCCCCCCCCCCCCACACACACATGGGACGCGCGGGGTCGAAATAACAAAGGGGAAAAAAAAACATCACGATGTATGCATCCAAGGGCTCGAACCCCTCTTCCTCTTGGGAATATGAATTACCTTGTCTACTCTCAGGGTTTTAAATTCAGATAGGGAAAAGTTTCTAGCCATCTACGTAATTGCCGATGACTTTGCTGCTAGGCGTCATCGTCGGTGCTCACTATCCATCAATGCATTCACTGCCTGTCATCATTCGCATCCAGACCTCGCCCTCGCCACTGGTCATCGCCACCCCATATCTTCGCCTCCACCATCTGATCAGCGCCGATTCATCGCCTGTTTGTCACCGCCGCCGCCTCAATCTGTTTATCGCGGTCACTCCACCATGGCCAATTTAGCTGCTTCCTACACTGTCACATCAGAGACATTCTCATGGTTCATTACTCCACCACAGTTTGTCACAGTCTTTCGAACGCTACTTCGGGGACCACTCACCCTAATCAACACTGTTAAACGCTCTCTGCCACTGGCCTCTGTGGCCCAGCGGTCCGAGGCGTTTCAGTCCGGAACCATGCAGCTGCTACAGTCGCAGGTTCGAATCCTGCCTTGGTACCAAAGCCTGTTCAACACCTCTCACCAGCACACCCATGGCCAAACAACACCAGCCTCCCAACCGTCCTCCCACCCCCAATGCAGTGTCACAAATGTCAGCCTTGTGATCATGGATGGGGAAGCGGCATCTGAAATAAACAACCACATTGATTTATAACTCCAGAAAGCCCTTTGAATTAATAATGACTTTGGCCCCACTCACCACGGCCATGTCTTCTCTAAATTCGCTGCCACCATGGACACTCTCCCTAAAGAAGGAGTCCTAATATACCACCACTGCCACAAGGTCTAACCTTAAAAATTCCTACTCAGTCCCAACAATGACGAAAATACCTCCATTACAATGATCAGCTTACTGAAGATTGTAAAAAACCACCTCCTATCCAAACTGCAAAGCCTCCCATTTTCTTAAACAGTGGCCTAACCTCCTCCTACCTGTAACACCCCCCCCCCCCCCAAGCAAAACTAAGCTGCAACCTACCAAACCTGAGCTCACTGTCCCACTTTGTTCCAATGATACTCGCACTCACCCCTGTCCAACACCCACTGCTGAAGATTCACCCATTCCAACACCCATGTACTCGCTAACAAATCTTCCTTGTTGTCCACTCCATCTCAACAACGAAGCTACCTACTCCCAGAACCAGGTTCACTTTCTCTTCACCTACCTCTATGCCCTTGTCTAAAACCTCAGCATACCCCCTTCCCCCAAACAAACCAGTCTAATGGTATGACAGCACTACAACAGCCTGTAACACTACATCTCCTCCCTCCCCACTAATAAAAATCTTTTAACGCATGCCCTGTTTGAAGACAAAATCCATATCTTTATTCTCCTTGAAATGTTCCTTCAGTCATTACACTGTCCAGACCTCTCTCTGTATCATCCACTGCGCAGATAACCACCTTCCTCTGGTCAGAGATGGAGTTTCAATTGGCCACCACAAGAACATCCCAGTTCAGGCTCAAGCCTTATATAATAATCCTACCAAACGTCTTATCCTTGCTCTATTTTTCGGAAGACTAACAATTACCTGTGCCACCATCTACATCTGACCTATTCATCCTATCCCCTATGACTTCGTCACTCATTTTCCACTTACATCATGGCACTGATCTCAAAATAAGTAGTAAATCATCTGGAGGATTCCAGAGGTTGCATCAGTTTTCTGACTCCCTGCAGGGTGTTATTGTTCCTATCTCACACCACACCCATCCTGAAAACAAAACCACCCGCTATGTCGTCCTAGCATCTTCCAAATTCTTTGGACGCCTCACTGCAGAAGTCTATAATATGATTGGAAGTGAATGTCTACCTGTATTCCTCATCATCTCTTACACAGAATCTCATCCTTGTGTACCCCATCTCAACCTCCATCCAAAAGTTATCTAAGACTGCTCACACATCTACTGGAATGCCTTGTGAGAATCCATAGAAACCCAAATTGGAAGTTGCTTGCTGACCTTGTAACACCATTGCTTAGACACCACATACCTTTTGTTGATTCATTTAGCTCTCTGTTTTGTTCAACATCCCATTGTTGAACTTCTGCAACTGGCATACGATTAATTCGATACTCTAATATAGTGTAATCTCTGTAATATGCACAATATGAGCAAATGACCTTTTGTCTTCCTCATATAATCTCCTTGGTTATCTTTAAAATTAAATAATTTCGTGTAGAACTACCAATATATGCAAATGTTCTGTTTTATTTAAAATGTTTGTTTGCTGTTATGTAAATTGCTGATCCTCACTTAGGGTTCTCAGTTATTTTGTATGTAAAAGGTGTCGTGCTTCCCCTCGGAATCAGAAGCGTGCAAATTGTAGTTGGCCTAGGTAGAAAAGGTGGAACTGAGAGTCAGTCAACTCCTCATGTAAAATTTGTGTATTGTGCTGGTGTGGAGAGAGGCTTTCTGTGCCGCTTTCTAATGCCTCGGACGGATGGTTGGTTAAAGAGCTGGAACTATTCTGGAATTGATATCTATCATTGCCACCAAGAAATGTGAAAGTCCAGCAATTCTACCTGCAAATCCACCAACCAACATGCAATCGCTACCACGTTGCGCAATCACTGAAATGGAACTAAGGAATGGTAGAAATGTATGGTGAAGGATCATCTCATTGGATACTTTAGTGTACGCAAATATAAGGTAACTTATACTCGAACTCTTATACCTACCTTGATTTTTTATCCCTCTGTCACATTTCCATTTAGGATCCTTCCATGCTAAAATAATTACCAAGTGTCCTTATTGAAAGAACATTAAAGCCTAATGTTTTACTAATTAATGTCTCTTGAACATAGTAAAAAAGAAAGTTGAAGTTATTGTGGCTAGAGAGTGAGCTTAAGTCCATGATGCTTGCTGAAAATAATTTTTCTATTAAAACTGCTTATTAATATGTTGCTGCCAACTTCAAAATTAAAAGTTCTGAAAACTGAGGCTTATAAAGTTAAGCTTAGTAATGGTCCACATTGCTGCCTGTTGTAAACCACAAAACTTACAACTATGTCAATTTTGTCTCACTGTAGTAAAAGTTGAAAATTGCAATTGTGGAAAGTTATATACTCATGCTTGCTAAGCACCTGTTTCTCTTGTGCATTGAAAGTGCATATTAATAGTGTAATAGGATCCAGAGTTTACCCTTTATGCTCATGATAAATAACAATTAATAGAAAGATCACTATCTATGAAAATAGTACCTTCTTTTGTTCAAAATTCAGTGTGAAATTGTTTGTTAGCGAAATACGTTTAACTTTCATTCTAAATAGAAAAGTATTAAGCTGACAGAGACTTAACCTATGACCAGTTCATAATTTTGCAGTGAACTACATTTACAATTTTTTGTCAGATAGGAAAATGTTTGAAAAGTAATATTGAACCTATGCCTATTTTATGATTCTACAGTGAGTATTGATAGATTAGATTAGATTAGATTCGTCCACATTGCTGCCTGTTGTAAACCACAAAACTTACAACTATGTCAATTTTGTCTCACTGTAGTAAAAGTTGAAAATTGCAATTGTGGAAAGTTATATACTCATGCTTGCTAAGCACCTGTTTCTCTTGTGCATTGAAAGTGCATATTAATAGTGTGATAGGATCCAGAGTTTACCCTTTATGCTCATGATAAATAACAATTAATAGAAAGATCACTATCTATGAAAATAGTACCTTCTTTTGTTCAAAATTCAGTGTGAAATTGTTTGTTAGCGAAATACGTTTAACTTTCATTCTAAATAGAAAAGTATTAAGCTGACAGAGACTTAACCTATGACCAGTTCATAATTTTGCAGTGAACTACATTTACAATTTTTTGTCAGATAGGAAAATGTTTGAAAAGTAATATTGAACCTATGCCTATTTTATGATTCTACAGTGAGTATTGATAGATTAGATTAGATTAGATTCGTACTTGTTCCATAGATCATGAATACGACACTTCGTAATAATGTGTAACATGTCAGGTAAGTAAAAGATAATACATTAGACAAAATAGTCCATGCCACTCAATATTTTTAGTTGTTTTATTTTATCTTGTTTTTTTTTATTTTTATTTATGATTCTACAGTGAATATTGATAGTAATATTATTGAGAAGTAATATTATTGAGACCATTCAGTCTGACCAAGCCTTGAAGGCAAAAGTATATGTTATTTTCTGTTACCATTAGGCAAATAGCCATGTTCTCTTATAACTGTTAGCACTTTCTTTAATGTGAACATATGCAGGTGCCAGAGTTTATTGCACAATCGTGTGACAAAGTATAGGCTGTGACTGCCAATTGAAGTTACTTATTTTCAGTTTCTTGAACAAGTGTGTCAATCATGCTAATGCTTAATTAGCCTGACTTGCACTTCCGATAAGCCACCTCCGTTGGTTCAACACAGTCAACATAACAAAATTCGTCTCTGCTTCTTTATACGGCAATTGGTTTAATAAAAATGATTTCATTCATCCGAAACCCCTCCTGTTTTGTGGTTATGGTATAACAGTGGCAGGCGGTAGTGTTATAACCTTCCAGCAACCTGACAGTTTCCCTCATGTCACATCCTTTCTTCAGCAGACCATATCAAACGCTATATTCACCCACATTCCTACGAAGACTGTATACCCTCTCTCCCCAACCCCCCCCCCCCATCCCCACACAAGGCCTCCTACTCCTCCAAGAATACTGCTGCATGTACTCCTTTTTGGTGCAGACACATTACAGGAATACACTCACACATCACTGGCAAATACAGGGACACACCAGAAATTCATTAAATGAAAAAAAAAGTCCCTGGGACTGGCACCAGACTCAACACTCCACTCCCCATTACCTCTCCCAAGTTCTCGAAAGCATTCCATCAAGTCACAGACACTAATCCCATATCTCACTACCTGCTCCTCCAGAATAACAATCTCTTAGCTGACCACCTGAGCAGAGCTAACCATTTTCCATTCTATCACCTTCATTAATCACTTTCCCCCAAACATCCACAAATGTACAAATACCGCTGTCCCACCCACTGACCCCAGCTTCCAGTACTTGAATAACATACAGCAAATGGAATTAAATACACCAGTTGTAACACATGACATAAATCAACTACTCCACAAAAAACCCACCACATCCCCTAGTCAAGACTGCATTACTTATTGACACCTTAAAGAATACCTGTTCTCCCTCGTAGTCACCCCTCCAGTCCTTTACACCACTATCCTCTCTACAACTTACAATACTCAACAATTGAAAACATCCAAAATCCTGTTTTTCCTCAAACCACACAAACCTCTTCCTACCACCTCACCTGCCTAATCTTAGTGTTTAGCAAGGTCTTCAAATCCATTCTCTCCAGACATATCTATCAACACCTGAACCAAAACCATCTCCTACCCCTTAACTAGTATGGCTTCTGCCCCAACTTATCCTCTGATAACCAGCTCTTGCACTCATCCATCTCTCATCCCATTGACTCTGCTCCCATAAATCTGCTATTTTTGTCTCCCTCGACGTAGAGAAAGCCTGTGACCATGTTGGCATTCCAGTCTTCTTTTGAAACTCCAGACATATAGTTTTCCAATTAATTATGACCACTTTACATCCTTCCTATCTACTGGCCCTCTCCATCCATCCCTATCTCTTTCCTGTTGTTACTATTCACAATATCAATTCCCATATTTTCCATGCTAGTGCAGGAGTACCCTAGAGTCCCATCCTCCCTCCTCTCCATTATCTCTTCTACATTTCTGATATGCCCAAGCAAACCTCACCAGTTTGCCTCCTTGAGTGTGTTGGTGATACCACTTTTTCACCCTCTACCCTACACTCCAGAAATCCCAATTATCCTTCCAAATCCACCTCAATCAGTCTACCTTCTTGTGTATGCAATCGCTCCTCAGGATCAATCCCTCCAAAACCAGGCAATAGTTAAAGGACAAAGAACCTACAATTTCAGCCTCCATGACTTCTACCTTACCTTTTATGACTTTCCTGCACGGTTAATTAAACTTCGACCAGCCACTAATGTGGAAACCTCACTTACTAACACTCCAACAGAGCGCTCTCAATAGACGAGAACTACTTACAGCCTGAACTTGAGAATTACATTCCTCCACTACTCTGCTCATATACAAAACCCTGATCTGATCCACCTTCTGGTATATGAATGCTGCATCGATCTCCACCCCACCATAGTTCTGTAAGTCCCTGCAAATACTTGAAAGCCATGGACTCCACATACGCCTCCCCCACGTGGATCCCCTGCAATCTTATCAAATTCCTACCTCTCCTTATCAACATCGAACATCTTTGCATCTCCTGTTCCATCTGCAAACTAGATTCCAATAACACCACTGTCTTCCCTCCGACCACCAACCCTGGTATGCTGCCACCCCTCCACACGCTCCATATCCTAATTATCAATGCAACTTCAACCAACTTGCTCTCCCAAATAACGAGATTTGCCCCTATATTCATCTTTCCTACCAATTTTAATGCTGCTCCGCCTGTGGCACTCCACATTGGGGTCTCCTCTCTGCTTTTCCCTCTCCATCCATCCCTATCACTTTCCTGTTGTTACCACTAACCTCCCCAAGCACTACAGTACTCTTCAACTTCTCTCTTCCCATTGTCTCTATTCCCCCTAACCACCTCACCTTCTACCTAGCCTCTCCACAGTTTCCTTAAGTACCTCTTTACCCACACCCCTCAACCATATGGAACATATACCCTCCTCCAATAATTCTTCTCACCTAGACAAAGTCCTTCAGATTTTAAATGAAAGTGCAGTGCTTCCGCGTTTCTTATGAGTAGAATTTCAGCTTTTGTGATGTGTTCTTAAAAACGTATTAATTTTCGTTAGTTTGGTTGTCTGGCTTTAATTTAAAGTAGAAAATAAGTCACAATTTTTTTCTCATTCTACATTTTTTTCATTCACTTTGCTGAAGACCGGAATATTGTTCCGTTGACAGTCCGCTCAACAGCCCAAATGGGGCAAGTGGAATGAAATAACATTATAGGAAAATAGACATGGTAATGTATTCAATTTAAGAATGATTTCTGTAATAATTTTTTTTGAATATTTTGTTAATCGTCATCAACTTTAAACTGTCAGAAGATAAATAGATTTTTTACAAGGTTAAATAAAAATGGTTTGCTTACTTGCATTCAGCTGCGAATATTTTATAGAACTCTACTTTCTAATGAACCTCTTTCTAAGTACTGTGCACATCTATCTGTAGCTTATGTAAGCATCAACGACCTCTAGAATAGCTTTCCAACCCATACTCTCAGATAACCGGTTGAAGCAAGTGTGGCAATTTCCACTGATGTTATTTTTCCATATGACTTTTTGCAGAGGTATGTCGTCTTTATATTATAATGTTTGTCCTTCTTTTAATCTCTTAATGTAGTAGGCAGTAATTTATTTTCTTTTACACCGAAGCACCAAAGGAACTCGTATAGGCATGCATATTCAAATACAGAGATATGTAAACAGGCAGATACGGCACTGCAGTCGGCAACGCCTATATAAGACAAATGTCTGGTGCAGTTGCTAGATCGGTTACTACTGCTACAATGGCAGGTTACCAAGATTTAAGTGAGTTTGAACTTGGTGTTATAGTCGGCGCACGATTGATGGGACAAAGCCTCTCCGAGATAGCGATGAAGTAGGGATTTTCCCGTACGACAATTTCACGAGTATACCGTGAATATCATGAATACGGTAAAACATCAAATCTTCTACCAGTCGGAAAAAGATCCTGCAACAACGGGACCAACGACGATTGAACAGAATCGTTCAACGTGACAGAAGAACAACTCCACCGCAACTACTGCTGCTTTCAGTGCTTGGTCATCAACAAGTGTCAGCGAGCGAACCATTGAACGAAACATCATCGATATGGACTTTTGGAGCTGAAGGCCCACTCGCGTACCCTCGATGACTGCACGACACAAATCTTTATGCCTCACCTGGGGGCATCAACAAATTGGACAGTTGATGACCAGAACATGTTGCTTGGTCAGACGAGTCTAGTTTCATATTGTAGCGAGGGGATGGACATGTACGGATGAGGAGACAATCTCAAGAATCTGTGGACCCTGCATATTTGCAGGCGGCTGTTCAAGCTGGTGGAGGCTCTGTAATGGTGTGGGACGTGTGCAGTTAGAGTGATATGGGACCTCTGTTACGTCTAGATACAACTCTCGCAGGTGACACATATGTAAGCAACCTGTCTGATTACCTGCATCCATTCATGTCGATTGTGCATTCCGACAGACTTGGACAATTCCAGCAAGAAACGCGGGACCCACATGTCCCGAATTGATACAGAGTGTCTGCAGGAACACTCGTTTCAGTTGAAACACTTCCGATGGCCACAAAACTCCCCAGACATGAACATTATTGAGCACATCTAGGATGACTTGCCACATGCTGTTCAGAAGAGATCTCCACCTCCTCGTACTCTTAACGATTTTTGGACAGCCCTGGAGGATTCATGGTTTCAGTTCCCTCCAGCACTACTTCAGACATTAGTCGAGTCCACGCCATGTCGTCGTGGCACTGCTGCGATATTAGTCAGGTGTACCAGTTTCTTTTGTTCTTGGGTGTACTTCTGTTGTATGTTCTGAAGATGGGTGCTGCATAGCCGAAACCGGTAACTGTCTTCAAAAAACTTTGAGATTAAGACAATTAAATAAAAAATTATGTACATCATATGATCGCTCTCCAAACTGTCATTTTATGGCAAATTGTATTCGAAGTCGTAAGTTACGTAGCCAGCTCTTTTGAAATTGGTGTTTCAAAATTGTAATTCCAATGATGACAACACTTACAGACTTAGACGTGGGTAGTGTAAATGAACACAGCTTAGGTCGCCTCATCTCTCTACCTGCTGATGGCAAGTCAGATAATGTTTATTTTCCGGTTGCGAACTTTCCCAGTGCCATATTAAATCGTCGCTAATGGCCTTCTGGTTGCGACTTCGGGAACAGATTTATATCGTCTTGGAGAAGATCTTACAACTTCATAGCAAGCAAATTCATAAATGCTTTGGCATTTCGATTGCAAGACCCGAATCAGAGAAGAAGTGTTATTGTGATTTTTTATGGGAGTCCCTTTGTAACTGAACGTTTATAGCCAGTCGGAATTAAGAGTCTCTCGTATAGGTTGCTGGAATTCTGCTGTGCAGGAATAAGAGTTTTGTCTATTTCTTGTGGGTAATGTACACAAAACAAATTGGAAGGCAAAGAGCCCCAAGGAAGTATATTATGATTTTACGAATGTGGTGTGTTATCTATTTGATGTTTTACCATGTTCTGCTGAAGTTGTTTAGTGTTATTGCAATGCTTAATCAGATATGACAATTGTAAGTCCTGCGTATGAATTCCAGGTTGAGGAAGTGCAGTTTGACTTCAGACACACAGAGCATAAATGTAAATCTCTGGTATCACTCGGTCATATGGAGAGCACCAAAAAAATATTGCATGGAGAGTGCATTTCGCAGCGTTGGAAGAAATTATTCAAAAATCTGAAATTGCGGAAGCTAAGTTGAACTTGAGAAACACAGAGTACAGTCTGCAGGAAACAAAACTCTTTGGTCATGTAATTACACCGTAAGGTATAAAAGCAAACAGGGATAATCTGGAGGTGGTATACAGTTTTGCGATACCTAGTTGCAAGAAGCAACTTAGAAATTTTCAACGTTTGTGCGACTTGTACTGCCAAGTGCTAAAAAACGAGTCCTTCCACAACCTAGTTAACAGACGTAGCATGTGGTCCTGTAGGAAAGATTGTGAGGAAACATTTCGATGGACTAAAACAACGATAATCAACACTGTGGTATTGTTACACACAGGTCTTCACAAAACTTTGTATTTAGCCTGTGATGAATCTGATTACAACATGGGAAACACCTGTGTCAGATCGACGAAGAAGAAGAGTGCGGTAACGACTGGTTTTTGGAGCAGAATGTTAAACTATGTATAAAAATACCCAGTGACAGAGAAATGAGCAGTGGTGGTACCATTCACATTCACGAAATTCTGCCGATATCTAGCCCGTTAGAAATCTGTAGTGGTAACACACCGACCTTGGTTCTCCTTGTTAGTAAGTAAATTGTGACATGGGAAATTAGCACGATGGACCTTAGCTCTGCAAGAGTGCGATATCGAGATTCAGTGCGTATCATGTGAACAAAATGTGGTTCGTGTGTTAGTCTTGCGCTTGCTGGAGTGCCTGGAAATATCAGAAGCGCGGCTGGTGCCACCAGAAGACAGGATACTACTCGCGGAAGTCGTGGCGCACAAATGATCAGATCGCAAGAAGCTGACAAACATATACTGTGATCAAAAGGCAGAGGGAGCAGGCAAACAGTTTCAACGCTTTGGTGGACGTTATCTGCTTGTAGCCTGTCTTCCTTTGAAATATATGTTCCCCTTCAAATCGCATGCACTCTGGTATTACCAGAAGAATGATGTGAGACCTTGTTTACTGAGTGAATGATCTCATTTAAGATCAAAGAAACTTTTGGCTCTTGTAGATAGAAGTTCCTATGTACGATCTGGATAAACTCCTGTAGTTGTGAATTGCGTTCTTTAGTTTTCATAACGTTATGACTCCACGATAAAGTAATTACGTTGAAAGTAAGTAAATTTGTGTGACTGACGTCTCTGAATGTCATTCTCTGTACAATTCTTTGGAAGTGAAACTATCACAGTCACCAATGCTATAACCGTCTGCGACGGCGACGTGGAGCCAACACAGCTGCCGGAGATCGCCTCCCCCCACCCTCCCTCTGCAAACGGAGCTGTAGGCGGAGGCTGCTGCCCCGGAAAGCGCGGCCGCCTGTAGCTGCGACCCCGCACCTCTCGTCCCCTCTTGTGCTCGCCTGTGTGGCGACTCTGAACTATGCAGGGTATCTATTCCGGTCTGCTTCCTTCCATTTGCGTTCTTCTTCCAAACTTGGACGTGTTTGTGTTAACTGTATTGTACTGCGTCAGTGTATTTCGCCAAATAGATTGTGCTTATAAATGCAGACTTCAACAGTGGCGACGAGTATATTTGAACTGTCAGTGCATCGATATATCAGGCAATATGGACCCAGAATTTACTTAGCAGTGACTTCCATAACGGCAGGAACAGCAAAAACAACTACTGGAACACCGGCAGCAACTGTCCTTACCAGAGCAGTATTAACACTGTTGCTACCAGGAACGAGACACCATCGACATTTCCCCCGTTTCCTGATTGCTGGACGGTGCCGACGATTTGCAACACACCTAAACCATCATTTCACAGTGTACGACGCAACTGATTCTTATCGAAAACGATCTTTTTATTTCGGGATCTTCGCTTAGTGTGTTGATGTTGCACCATAAGTTGTTCCTCACGGTACGTCCTAATAGTTTGTATTTTGCTGAACTTTTTAAACTACTGGTGTCATTCCCGAGTGGCGCAAACTAGATTGGAATTTCACCGGCATTTTAACTTTCAATCAGAATCGTACAAGCACTGGATCGCTGACATTAGGGGTCTTAATTTGTAACGCTTTTTCGTGCTCAGATCGAATATGTTTCAAATCGAATGCCGACCCACGACTCGAGAAGGCTATTCCAGTGTTCAAACGGTAAGGAAGTGTGTGCACAGACTTGGCGGTATTCGGACTCTTCCCGAGACGAGGTACTTAAAACAGCCCAGGCTTTCGAATTCACACGCTGCGCTGCGCTGCGCGGCAGCCACGGGAATCCCCAGCGCCAGGACGTCACCGGCGACAGACCCCGCCAAGCCACCCCCCTCCACAGTAAGGAACAAGTCCCACCTTCTCATCCCCTCTGCAGCTCCTATATATATCCTTTGGGATCTTCCCCTAGAGTGCATAGTCTTCCATTTGGTTTACTGCGTTTGTTTGCACATTATAGTAGCGAGCAGTGTTTTACTGCTTTGCAGTATTTGTATCTTTTAACGCATTTCTTTGGACGTCTTTGTAATGTACATGTCCATTGGAGCAGTATTTACGTTTTTCACACATCTCCTTTGTGACTTTTACAGCATCTGCTTCGTCTTTGTAGTACTATTTTACCGCTTGTGCTTCTTCGTTGCAACAGTGTTCTGAAATGAGTGCTTTTAAATGTGAATTTTGAGTAACCGAGTACAAATACCGCAGGCCTCTGAAGCAGCGTATTTCGACAACGAACTCATAGAAGTTGAGCGAAATAATGCCTCCCGTAAAGATAACGAACATTCGTCTACCTATTGTTTGTTACTACTTTTAGTTAAAGTAGTTTTTTTAAAAAATCTTTATTCACAATTCTTTATAATTATATTTATATGTAAAGTAGTTTACAACACCACCAACAAAATTTTCGTAGGTAACGGCAACAGAAACGTTGAAGTACGTGTGCATTTGAAACTGGTTCTAAAAAGTGCTGGCTGGATTCTTTCTAAGCCGAATGTAACTTATGTGTGAAATCAGAAGACTTATAATTATCCAGTGAAGATAAATTTTTCAAAGTCGGCAGGAGAAACAGATCGTGTTACACAGTCCATTCATTCCTAAAACCACACTAGTCTCACTGTATTTTTGGAGAGTGTACCAATAATATTTGGCACCCTCAAACAAAACTAATCATTTAGCTGGGTTTTAACTTATTTCAAAACATTTGAGAAAGATTTGAATTTTATGTGAAGCTAGGAACATGCTTTTATCCCTTTCAAACAGTCAGTTTGTTTCACTGTAGTAAACACTGAAAATCTTTTAATCATCTGTAACAGAGTTAAAAGAATGAAATCATTCATAACTATTGAACTGTATCATTACTGTTGAGCATATCACACTAACAAAGCCAACTGAAAATATGAACTATCCAATTGTATGTCACCTACAACTTGTTCACACATTTGCTTTATTCCAATGTGTTAAGTAGTTACAAGAATTTTACTGAGTCAATAAAAATATGTCATTATAGAATTTGTTGTATCTATCACCTTGCTCATTTCACGCACTTGTAAATTAGCCAACGTGCTGGAGATTTGAGGTGGAGCCATTAATCTGAATTACTAAACATTTGTATATTATTGAAATATTTTAATAACTGTAAATTTACTAAAATGTACTACAACATACAAACCTTTTAGTTTGACACTAAGAAGCTGCTCGTTTTTGGTACTCGGAATATCATGACAAAGCCCTTTGAGTGGAAGTGGCAATACTTGTGACGTTTGTGTCTGTTAGTTACAATAAATTTCAGATGAACTGTGAAATATATAATCATGACAAGTTACCACATGTGATTCTCGTAGACTTCCCACCCCCACCCATATTCAAATTCCAAGGTAGTATTTATATTGCCACAATAAACTTTCAGTACACTTAAAAAATTAGAATTTTGAACTCATATATATTTAAAACAAAGCAAAAGTCATAAATTGGTAGCCACCCTTTCAAGTTATAGTCTGTAGAAGACACTGTTAATCCCCAAGTGCAATGCATGTATCAGAGGAAGAGTATACTCCTTTTCTACGTATTCACTTGTGCGTTTACTGGTATATTTGTATCACCATAGAGCATCTCCCAATAATTCATTAATACATATACAATCAGCAACTGTTCCAAACATGGTAGTTTCTATGAGAGCAAATGATGACACATCTTATTTAACTTCCAGAGGACTATTTTAGATCAGATGGGTTGGAAATGGATATTTGGTGACTTCTGTTAGGGATGTGATGAACACACATACACTCCTAGAAATTGAAATAAGAACACCGTGAATTCATTGTCCCAGGAAGGGGAAACTTTATTGACACATTCCTGGGGTCAGATATATCACATGATCACACTGACAGAACCCAGGCACATAGACACAGGCAACAGAGCATGCACAATGTCGGCACTAGTACAGTGTATATCCACCTTTCGCAGCAATGCAGGCTGCTATTCTCCCATGGAGACGATCGTAGAGATCCTGAATGTAGTCCTGTGGAACGGCTTGCCATGCCATTTCCACCTGGCGCCTCAGTTGGACCAGCGTTCGTGCTGGACGTGCAGACCGCGTGAGACGACGCTTCATCCAGTCCCAAACATGCTCAATGGGGGACAGATCCGGAGATCTTGCTGGCCAGGGTAGTTGACTTACACCTTCTAGAGCACGTTGGGTGGCACGGGATACATGCGGACTTGCATTGTCCTGTTGGAACAGCAAGTTCCCTTGCCGGTCTAGGAATGGTAGAACGATGGGTTCGATGACGGTTTGGATGTACCGTGCACTATTCAGTGTCCCCTCGACGATCACCAGAGGTGTACGGCCAGTGTAGGAGATCGCTCCCCACACCATGATGCCGGGTGTTGGCCCTGTGTGCCTCGGTCATATGCAGTCCTGATTGTGGCGCTCACCTGCACGGCGCCAAACACGCATACGACCATCATTGGCACCAAGGCAGAAGCGACTCTCATCGCAGAAGACGACACGTCTCCACTCGTCCCTCCATTCACGCCTGTCGCGACACCACTGGAGGCGGGCTGCACGATGTTGGGGCGTGAGCGGAAGACGGCGTAACGGTGTGCGGGACCGTAGCCCAGCTTCATGGAGACGGTTGCGAATGGTCCTCGCCGATACCCCAGGAGCAACAGTGTCCCTAATTTGCTGGGAAGTGGCGGTGCGGTCCCCTACGGCACTGCGTAGGATCCTACGGTCTTGGCGTGCATCCGTGCGTCGCTGCGGTCCGGTCCCAGGTCGACGGGCACGTGCACCTTCCGCCGACCACTGGCGACAACATCGATGTACTGTGGAGACCTCACGCCGCACGTGTTGAGCAATTCGGTGGTACGCCCACACGGCCTCCCGCATGCCCACTATATGCCCATACGGTTCACGTCCACGCTGTCGCGGCATGCTACCAGTGTTAAAGACTGCGATGGAGCTCCGTATGCCACGGCAAACTAACTGACACTGACGGCGGCGGTTCACAAATGCTGCGCAGCTAGCGCCATTCGACGGCCAACACCGCGGTTCCTGGTATGTCCGCTGTGCCGTGCGTGTGATCATTGCTTGTACAGCCCTCTCGCAGTGTCCGGAGCAAGTATGGTGGGTCTCACACACCGGTGTCAATGTGTTCTTTTTTCCATTTCCAGGAGTGTATTAATGGTTCATTCTATATACACAACACAAAAGGTATATATTTGCAACTGAAACACCTGATTTTTTCACATTTGCTACATTAAGTGCTTGTGGTTAGAGATTAAAAACTAAAAGTCTGTAGACAACTGTGGAAAGTTAAAAGTCTGCAAAATTTGGAAACAAATTAACACATTTGACTATTACTATTATTATTATTGTAATCCATGCACAGCAATGGAACTTCTATAGTACTAACACTACTACTACTACTACTACTACCCCTACTACTACTACTACTACTACTCGTTGGCACTACAGCCCTTGTAGGGCTGGCTGCCTTGACTCTCCATGTTCTCACTCTCAACCTTCTCAAGTCCTCTTCCACGCTGTCTAGCCAACTAGTTCTTAGTCTGCCCCTTATACATACGAGATACGCTGGGTTTTCCTTTGAATTCTTTCTTGACTGTGCTGTTCTCCACCATTCTTTCTAAATCTCCCAACCAACACAGTCTATTACTCTTTATTTCAGTCACAATATCTGGTTTGTTGTTCAACTCTCAGATCTCCTTATTATTTCTGATTCTCCAAACATTCCTATCAATCACTGGCCTATAGATTTTCCTAAGTATCTTCCTTTCCCAGCTTAGCAACAACTCCTCATCGTTTTGTGTCATAGTCTAGGTCTCTGAACTATTCATAACCACAGGTATAACTATAGTAAGATACACCATTGGCTTCAGATTCATAGTAAGGCTCCTTGCTTTAAACACTTTAACCAGCGCAAAGTAGCTCCTGTTACCAGCTGCAATCCTTGCATGTATTTCTTGTCTCCTAATATTATTCTCAGTTACCAGGGAACCAAGATATTTAAAGCTCTCATAGTGTCCATATTCTTTTCCATTCAAAGTAATGCTTCTTTCTCCTTCACTATATCTTTTCCTAGATGTCATCATATACTTGGTCGTTGACTGATTAATGGTCAGCCTCATCTCTGCACCATATCTTGCTACTTTTTCAAGCTTTTCTTCCAGCTCCTGTTTCCTCCTAGATAACAAATCAATATCATCAGCATATGCAAGCTCCTGATCACTCTATTGAACAGTGTTCCCCCAGGGTTGTTGCTTTGTGTCTTTCACATTACACTCTTCAAGGCGACATTTAACAGACTTATGGAGAGGAGCAGTAGCAGTAGTGTTTCCAAATGCAAAAGCGATACTGATAAAAGCTTGACCAATTACGCCCATACGTGCCGCCTCCTTGTTGAATGGATGGGGAGGGAGGAATGCTGTAAGTGGTTCTGATTGCAACAGGGAGCTATCACAGCTGTCAGATATCGACTACGACTTATAGACCTCATCACTAGTGACACACCCCTGTGCAAGTTTTCACCTCAAGCCCCCAGAGTGCATCTCAAATCAAAAGGTGGCACCCTGTAACCACCGACCAGCTAAAAACCTGCGCCTGCAACTCAAAACATCGATTATCTCGAATGCTCACTTACGCGGAATGTTCACTTCGTCGTCTGCTATCAGTTGAATACATTAGCTTTTACTCCCGACTGTGCATGGACTCTATTATGGCCAGGTCCATTGTCGTATTTGTGAAACTGCCAACTTACATATGTTTTTATTGTGTGCATCTACTGTGTCACTGTATTTCGCCCATAAATTGTGATAATTATTGTAGACTTCAACACATTGTGAATTTCTTTAAGATAAATGAAATTCAAGAATAGTTTAGTAAATATTTTAACATATTCTGTAATGTAACTACCATTTACTAAAAGAACTTCATTTGTCACATTTTTCCCATCAGCTTCACCCATCAGTTTTAAAAGAATATATTGGTCTCCATTTCCAAAAGAAGAGTACCTCTTAGCAGTAATATGGCATCAACACATCGATTGTCATCAGTAAGATTATTTCATGAATATATACAGTTATCTGGCAGTTTAACTGAAACAAAACGTGAGAGCTCCTTGCATCATCAGTTGCAAAACTCGATGGAGCTGCGATGGATGAGATTTTTCTTTACACCATACACATCAGCACACAAAAATTTATTCAACTATAGCGTATTAAATACTATAATTACGATCGCTGTGTGACAACACTTACCATATGTTCGAATGCGAGGGGAACGAACACTTGTGAGGTATGCGTCACACCAAGTGAGATCACGTGCGCAATGTCCTGCGTGAAGTTTGCGAGGTGCTCCAGGTAGACTGAGTAATCAGCCTCGAATTCTGCACAAGAAGACAAATAAGATACTAGTGGAGAATCGAGTGGAACAGATTTCTGACACCACCAGCTCACAAAGCCTATGAAAGCATGTAATGTTGTTGCCTTAATTTGAGGTGTAAGCGGTGCTGCTATTCATGACCACAAAAGTGGGATAAAAGCTGTGAGCTGTCTGGGGAAGTTAACCTTGCGTTACTGAGGAACTGTTTCACCAGGTATCCAGTCTAGCTTACCAAATTCCAAACCAGACTAACATTAATTATAATCTTTTAATCGTCATATGACAACCAGTGATATATATATATATATATATATATATATATATATATATATATATATATATATATATATATATATATGAAATTTGAGCATGTTAAACTTGATTCATAACTAAACTGGTGCCTTATTAAGGATTTTGAAAATGTGAGTTTGTAATCATACAGAACACATCAAATAGAGAGCCAAGATTGGGAGACTACATGCAACACTGCAGTCACAAAATAACACACGAACAACGTTGAAACATATGCAAAAGAAAATTAACCACAACCAACCGATACAATTTTCACCCAAAGAAGTAACGTTCGTAGGGCAATCCTGTCCGTCATGTAATTACCACACACTGTTATACTAAATTCATACTAACTAACTGTGAAATCTTCCCGAAAAGAATAGCTGAGAGCTACTTCGATGCTTAAACCACATGCGTCACGTAGTCAACTTGGTTTACACAAAGAGTGTAACTCCACAATAATTTTGATAATTAAAATAAATTAGATCGAAAAGCAATTTACAAAAGAAAAACCTTGAACTGGTTACTATCGTCTTACTATTAAACTGATGGGTGAAACAATTGTAAGGTGTCGGGCAAATCCAACACCTTCCATGAAAACCCTGACATGATAACCAAATCCAGTAGTATGTCACACAGCTCCGAATAAATGGTGACATTAAATTAACCAAAGTAATACGAGTAATGAGTGAGCAAATGGAATACCACAGACTAACACAAGAATGCCTAAATGCATGTCGTACCTTCCCACCGTGAGACCGACGCAGTTCAGAGGGGAGAAACGAGAACAGAAGCCGAGAGCAGAACCGTGTTACGCTAGAAGGCCCTACGATAAGGGACGGACACCCACGTCATCAGCCTAACATCAGCCGGGATGTAACAGATGAGACTTCTGCAGTTCTGAGTGAAGCCTTATGCGCTCAAAAAAGCGGCATCGCGTGCGTTCATTACCTTGTCGGTGTTTAGGCAGCGTCAGGGCAGCGGCGGGCAGCACAGCTCCGCTCACCTCGCCATCTCGGAAGCAACTCCTCTCCTAACTTCTCCTTACTACAGTTTACCGAAGTTGGTTTAAAAAAAACTACCTGGCTGTGTTTTCATCTGACCAATCAGGGTGTCAATGTTAACCTTAAGCCCCGCCTACAAAAATTCTTTCTATCCAATGAGAAACTTTATAGTTTTCGTGGTGGGGCAATGTTTTTAAAATTTGCAATGTAACAGAGACGCGAAAAAGTCTCACGCTAAAAACTGCAGCTGGTGTGGTCCTTTTAGCGTTATCGTGAGATCTATGCTGTTCTTCTGGAGGGATCTATCTTTTAACATGGGCTGAGGGGTGGTCCTAATGTAACACACACGCGAAAAAGTGTCACGCTAAAACTTGTGGGTGGTAGTGGCCCTTTTGTGTTATCGTAAGATCTATACTGTTTTTCTGCAGGGCTCCAGCTTTTAACATGGGCTGGGAGGTGATCCTTGACGTAACAGAGACGCGATAAAGTCTCACGCTAAAACGTGCGGGTAGTAGTCTTAGAGGTAGGCTGATGACGTGGGTGTCCGTCCCTTATCGTAGAGCCTTCTAGCGTAACACGGTTCTGCTCTCGGCTTCTGTTCTCTTTTCTCCCCTCGGAACTGCGTCTGCCTCACGGTGGGAAGGTACAACATGCATTTAGGCATTCTTGTGTTAGTCTGTGGTATTCCATTTGCTCACTCGTTACTCGTATTACTTTGGTTAATTTAATGTCACCATTTATTCGGAGCTATGTGGCATACCACTGGATTTGCTTATCATGTCAGGGTTTTCATGGAAGGTGTTGGATTTGCCTGACACCTTACAATCTTACCACTTCAGACGGTCGCCACGGACAGACTGACCTGCGCTCCTACCAAGGGTGTTTCCGTATACAAAACGGAAGTGACCAGAGAGGCAGCTTCTTATACCAACATGACAAGGGACGGACAGGACAATACTAAAGATAGAAACCTCTTTGCTTTTAGAAAGCGTAGCTACCTGTTCCGACGTTGGTCCTACTGTTCTCTAGCAGACAGGCTTGTCTACTACCATCCAGCATGCAACTAGAAATATATTTGCTCATTCATTCTTTCTCACAGAATGGAAGGGGATGACAGTATCTTATCACAAACCGTATATAAAAGAAAGCGGATGTAGGTTCCGTATGAGACTGTGAGACATGAATTACATATATGAATTAGATATAAACTGTGCTTTAAAGTGTAGTAGTGTGACAGATCGTTCTTGTTTATGTGTAAAAGTAACACGTTCCACTGCTCAGTATTCTCGCAGATAGTCAGAAACGCCACAGTAAATTTAGAAGAGGAATTTATGCCGTAAATGACAACAGATTTAATAAATTAACATGAAAGGAATCCAACAGAGACCTTTCATAACCCCAACGCTCCGGGAAAAGACTGTGCAGGGTATTTTCTGGCCTTGCTAGGACATTCCCAAGCAGGCTTCTCACACCCAACTTAAACCAAAAATGTAAAGGAAAGGCAAAAGGTCACCAGTTACTTGCTAAAACACAACAATTTCAACACATCTTTAGAATCTACTAATTTCAAAGAGAAAAATAAACAATCTGTGACACCTATTTAAAAGATAGTGTAGACTTAATTCGGTCAGCAAGTATAAATAATGGTTCCTGTGTCATTAATATGAAAAAAAATTCTGGTTGTTACCCTTATGGAGTTCACCAGTATTTGCTCATTGTGTGGTGTCCCGCCAGACACCACACTTGCTAGGTGGTAGCCTTTAAATCGGCCGCGGTCCGGTAGTATACACCGGACCCGCGTGTCGCCACTATAAATGAATGCAGACCGAGCGCCGCCACACGGCAGGTCTAGAGAGACTTCCTAGCACTCGCCCCAGTTGTACAGCTGACTTTGCTAGCGATGGTTCACTGACAAATTACGCTCTCATTTGCCTAGACGATAGTTAGCATAGCCTTCAGCTACGTTATTTGCTACGACCTAGCAAGCCGCCAATATCAGTACATTTGATATTGTGAATCATGTACCATAAAGAGCGACATTCTCCATTAATGGATTAAAGTTAAGTATTCCACCAGCTACGTCCGTTTTTCTCAATTCTAATTCCCTTGTCATGTACCAGACCTCACGCCAGCCTGCGTGAGCTGAAACGGGTGCATTTCGGCCTCCTTTAACCATACGATTGGCTCTCCTGCCAACCACAACATTGGCGACGAGAGTCAAAGTGTTCGTATCGATATTTCCCTGATTTACTTGTGTAATGGCTTCGCCATAATCTCCAGATATACTGTCCGAATTTTATCGCTTACAGAATCAGCAGACGCAGGCCTTACTGAATGCCCTTGGACAGTTAGTCCAGGGTCAACGTGCGATGCAAAACGATGCGGCAGCAGCCGCTTCATCGCTAATGCAGCCACAACACGTTGTTGCGCCAACTTTTCGACCTTTTGATGCTGCACTGGAAAGCTGGACGGAGTGATCACGCCAATTTAGATTCCATCTCGCCGCCTACAGAATTCAAGGTAACGAGCGCCAGTCTTTTTTGTTATCGTCGGTAACGGTGACCACGTACCGTGTGATAGTCAAATTATTTCCCCGATGCGACGTAGCAAGTCTGTCCTACCAAGAAATATTGTCTGCATTAGATGCATATTTCAAAGAATCAGTCAATGTAGTTGCGAAACTGTATACTTCTTTCGTACAAAACGTACGGCAGGTCAGACTAATCGGGAGTGGGTTGCAACCTTGCAAAGCCTTACTAAGGATTGTGCTTTTGAGTGTCAATGTGGACTCCCTTATTCAGATACTATGGTACGTGATGCAATTGCACAGAACGTTTCTGATGTTCGTATAAGGGAACAGATTTTGAAACTAGTCACTCCCTCTCTTCAACAAGTGATGGACATATTGGATCGGCAGGACACACTTGACTTTGCTCAGGAATCATTTGAAACTTAGCCGGCCGTGTGTCAGCTTAACCGGTCCGCCGGGCGAGCTGCACGGAGCAGTAAACAGCCCTCGCGCCCGGCCGCGCCGCTGGCGCGAGGCTCTCAGCCGCGTGTGCCGCGCAGGCAAGCAAATGCAGTGATCAAATCATGCCCGCGGTGTGCTTCTAAACATTCGCGTGAGAATTGCCCGTCACGCCAAGCTATTTGCTTTTATTATAATAAAAAAGGACATGTTCAGAGTGTTTGCCAAAAAATCTCAGATCGGAAGCTCAAAACCGTTCCAGGCCCTTTGCTTCGCGCCGCAATCGGAATCGAACCAAGGATACTCAGGCTTGCGAAACTTCATCCATGGAAATTCATGTAGTTCAATCCACTCCGCGCAGTGCCACTATCTCTAACAGTGACTGTTCGTCCCAGAAATAGTGTGAGTCGACATCGCCGGAACTCCCGTCAAGTCACAAGTGATATGTACCAGTGTCAGTTCACGTTGCACGAGACAGTCGCTCTTGTCGTCAGCAGGACAATAAACTTTTCGTCGACTTGGACATTAACGGCAAAGTGATACCATTCCAGCTCGATACCGGAGCTGCAGTTTCACTGATCAACCAAGACACTTACAAACTGCTGGGCACACCTCCGTTGCTTGCCGCAAAGGTTAATTTAAGTAGTTATTGCGGTCAAGCTATCCCTGTGTTAGGACAGTGCAGCCTTCTTGCAACATACAAAGGACAAACAAAACTTGTGTCATTTTACGTCCTTCATTCTTCTTCTGCAATGAACTTGCTTGGTTTCGATTTATTTCAGTTGTTTAACTTGTCTAAAGTAAATCAGGTCCTATCAGTGAACCAGACTGTGCCTTCCGACAGTGTTTCTCGTCTAAGTGAAGAATTTGCAGACATTTTTGCACCTGGCCTCGGTTGCGCTAAGAACTATAAAGCACATTTGGAACTGAAAGTAAACGCGCAACCGAAATTTTTCAGAGCGCGCAATGTTCCCCACGCATTGCGTGATGAGGTCGCAAAAACATTACACGATTTGGAATCACAAGGTGTGATTGAACGTGTGCAGGCTTCTCTCTGGGCATCACCCTTAGTAATTTTGCCAAAACCTTCCGGCAAGTTGAGACTTTGTGTGGACTTCAAGGCAACAGTGAATCCACAACTAGTGATTGCAACTTTTCCTTTACCCCGCCCGGAAGATCTTTTTGACAAACTGTGCCCGGGTAAATATTTTTGTTGGACCTCGCAGATGCGTACTTGCAAATACCGGTGGACGAAGAATCTCAGCGCGTTTTGGTGGTTAACACGCATCTTGGTTTGTATCGATTCAAACGACTGCCATTCGGGTGTGCATCCGCTCCTGCATTGTTTCAGCAATATCTACAAACTGTTTGTGCGTCGGTCCCTACTGCAGCAAATTATCTGGACGATATTGTGATCTCCAGAAACACGGAAGAGGAACATTTGGCCAATCTCAGAACATTATTTCAGGTCTTGCGACAAAATTGTCTTCCCTTGTGAAAGGACAAATGTGTGTTTTTTGCTCGGGACTTACCATACCTGGGACATGTACTCAATGCCCAAGGCATACATCCCAGTCCCACGCAACTGCGTCCCATACAAGACTTGCCTTCGCCGCAGAATTTGCAGCAGCTACAGAGAGTGCTGGGAAAAATAAATTACTACCATCGCTATGTGCCACAGGCCTCTTCCAATTCAACTCCGCTTCATCGCTTACGCCGTAAAGGTGTTCCGTTCGTCAGGACGACGGAATGCGAACGCGCCTTTCGCCAGTTTAAATCGGCCTTGCTTTCCAATACTTGTCTTACACCATTCGATCCCCAGGAGCCCCTTTTGTTGATGGTGGATGCATCGGATTTCGGGATCGGTGCTGTGCTTGCGCACAAAGATGGATCGCACGATCACCCTATTGCCTTTGCGTCCAAATTGCTCTCGTCTGCGCAAAGAAATAATTCACAGATCGAAAAAGAAGCATTGGCTCTCGTATTTGGTGTTACAAAGTTTCATGATTTCTTGTATGGTCGTCACTTTACCATAATCACAGACCACAAACCTTTGACATCGCTTTTTCATCCGACCAAGCCTGTACCTCCACGTACAGCGCAGAAATTCATTCGCTGGTCTATTTTCCTCTCGCAGTACCGCTACGATATCTTGTATCGGTCCACTGCTAAGCACGGAAACGCCGATGCGTTGTCCCGCTTGCCTGTTGCTGAGGATAGGGCATTCGATTCCTCCGAACTTGCTTGCTTGTTCATTGATGCGGAAACCGATGACGTGGTCGAATCGTTTTCGATTGATTTTCGTCGTGTAGCTACAGCCACAGCTGCCGTCCCTGTCCTTGCTCCTGTTCTGCGTTTTGTTGCTACGCAATGGCCCGTGTCAAAGTCACGGATCGGGGACCCGTTGGTTCGCCGATTATTTGCTCACAAGGAGAGACTTTTTGTACGACGTGGTGTTTTGCTGTTGCGTTCTGCTAATGATCAGTCCAGGGTCGTGGTACCACGTTTGTTACAGTCCCTCTGTCTTACGGCTTCTCCACCACGGACATTGGGGTATAGTGAGAACGAAACAACTTGCTCGTCAGCACTGTACTTGGTTCGGAATCGATGCCGCGATTACGAATATGTGCTCTTCTTGCATGGTGTGTGCCGAACAACAATCTGCACCACCGCGGAAATTCTTTGCATGGCCAAAAGCCACTTCCCCTTGGCAACGCTTACACGTCGATTTTGCTGGTCCATTCTGGAATGCTCGATGGTTGGTTGTGGTAGATTCATTCAGTAATTTTCCTTTTGTTGTCCGGCTGTCTTCCACGACGTCATCTGCCACCATCCAAGCGTTATCCGCTATCTTTTGCAATGAAGGTCTTCCACAGACTATTGTTTCCGACAATGGCCCACAATTCATGTCAGCGGAATTTCAGTCATTCTGCAGGGCCAATGGTATTCAACATCTGACATCCGCGCCGTTTTCGCCACAGTCAAACGGTGCCGCTGAACGATTGGTCACGACTTTCAAGTCACAGATGTTGAAGCTGAAAGAGTCGCATTCTCGGGAGGACGCGTTATTGCTCTTTTTGTCCTCGTATCGCTCTCAGCCCCGCGATTGTCGCTCGCCGGCTGAGTTGCTCCACGGTAGCCCTCATCGAACCTTGATGTCTTTGCTACATCCGCCGCATCAGGTTCCTGTGCAGCGGCAGACACCTGCTTCTGCTCCAGGCGACGTTGCCTACTATCGCCACTACCGAGGTTCACGGCGTTGGCTCGAAGGGAGCATACTTCGCTGCCTCGGCCGCGCTATGTATCTGGTTTTGGGGGCCTCTGGTGAGGTGCGTCGGCATCTCAATCAGCTGCGCCTCTGTCGTCGCACGGGGTCTGCCGCTCGCCGTCTGCTTTCAGCGACGGTGCCGTCCGGTCAGCGCCCCGGGGACCCATCTACTGGCTCGCCTCAGCCCCAGGTGTTACCGACGCTGCCTTCCATTTTGCCCCATGGCGACGCGCCGCCGCCACCGCCGCCGCCGCCTGTTCTCCCGCGGCGACGCCCGCAGTGGACGCACCTCTGGAACCGTCGGGCGCCTCCCTGGTCACGAGCCGCCGATCGCTTCCCGTGACCAGTTGTTCTCCGACATGGAACTCTTGCCCGCTCCGGACTATATGTCGTCTTCGCCCGTCGGGTGCCCCAGCCCGATGGAGGTCGACCCTTCGACCCCTCCTCTCTCTCTACGGGCGCAGACACCGCATGTAGGCGTGCACCCTGGAGCAGGTTTTCAGGAGTTTCCTAGCTCCCCGCGGTCCGAATGGCAGGGTGCGGGTGGCACAGCATCGCCTGTTGTTAGGCACCCCACCTCGTCGCATACGTCAACATGCAGTCCTCCCCACGGCGGGCAAAGGCCTTATGCCACGACCTTACGCCGATTTGCGGCGGAGGAATGTGGTGTCACCGCCAGACACCACACTTGCTAGGTGGTAGCCTTTAAATCGGCCGCGGTCCCGTAGTATACGTCGGACCCACGTGTCGCCACTATCAACGATTGCAGACCGAGCGCCGCCACACGGCAGGTTTAGAGAGACTTCCTAGCACTTGCCCCAGTTGTACAGCTAACTTTGCTAGCGATGGTTCACTGACAAATTACGCTCTCATTTGCCGAGACGATAGTTAGCATAGCCTTCAGCTACGTTATTTGCTACGACCTAGCAAGGCGCCAATATCCGTACTTTTGATATTGTGAATCATGTACCATAAAGAGCGACGTTCTCCATTAATGGATTAAAGTTAAGTATTCCACCAGCTACGTCCGTTTTTCTCAATTCTAATTCCCTTGTCATGTACCAGACCTCACGCCAGCCTGCGTGAGCTGAAACGCGTGCATTTCGGCCTCCTTTAACCATACGGTTGGCTCCCCTGCCAACCACAACACATTGCAAGAGCCAACCGATCACAAGAAATTTTATTATTGTTTATTAACAAGCAAAATTTATGAAAATAGCAAAGGTGCCACAGCAATTAAAAAAAAGAACATGAAAATATAAAGCAGAAGATTACAATGCAAAATCCGCAAAAGCAAAAAAAAGATAAGAGAAAAAACATGTTTTACAAAGTGGTTATCGCAAAAAGATTCTATATCTTAAAAAACTAATAATTTGTAGAATTAAAATAACTTTGTGGCACTAATTTAATCACTCTACTATATTTCAGTTAGTTATCAAACAGTGATCACTGTGTCATTATACTGAAACTACAATTAATTATGTGATTGTTACCCTTAAGGGGTTCCTCACTATAAATATGCCCCATGCAAAGGCTGATCGATCACTGTCCAATGAGCATGAATAGCTATCTGACTGATAAACGAACCAATCCCATAGGAATGAATTTACGAAACAAAATATCGCAGATCTAATACAACACACAAAACAAACATTGAGAAATAAAACAGCTCTGAAAGTACAGTAGTCAACGTCTAAAAAAAACCACCAATAAATGAAACACCTGCAAAATACAAAAGTCAAAGTCTAAAAAAAATAGAACACCTGCAAAATACAAGAGTCAGTCTAATAAACACCAATAAATCGAACCCCTGCAAAACACACGAGTCAAAGTTTCTCTGACAGAACAGACGTGTATGCATTGGACTAAGAACCGTGTAAACACTGTTCACTGACACACTCAGTAGTTCCACTGTTCCGAGGCACAATATAAGGGGAGGGGAGGTTCGTCACCGCAGCTGTCAGTAGGGATTTTTTTGTCGCAATACCGCCTTCTCTGCCCTCTCATGAAGTTTCTCTTGGTGGCCCGTGTCACCTACATCTCGATTTGGTTCCATGTTTGTGTTGTGAAATTCGTGCGGTATCCTCGTTTGACACGCCAGGTTGATATTCCTGGGCAAGGGTGACAATGGCTCTTCTTTGTGCCACTCTTAGCTACCAGAGAACATGGAACTATGATTTACTGTCGCTTGTCAGTGGGCATCCACCAGGAAATGTTGATAAGCGTCGTTGAAGTCTGCAGTTTCTCTGAACAGTATGTGTCAAAAGGCTCCACGCCCCTTTATCCCCTGTCTTCTGTCGTTTCACCGCTCCCGTCTCGCCACGGTCGCGTGCGTGTGGTGCGTTGCCAGCAGATGGATTTCCGCGCGGTGGCCCATCTCAGGTCATCGCCTCCACGAAGGGTCGCACTGGTGCGGCCGCCCATTAGCTCCAGGTGCAAGGGAAGTGTTTGCCGCGTACCCTTCTTTTGTTGTCGACTGCGCTCCCGAAGTGGCCCGGCTGACAGTGTGTCCTGCTGGGAAACCCACCGGTTTACAACTAGTCCTCCTCCTCGCTGCTCCCGCTGTCTCGTAAGAGTTTAGCCGGTTCGCTTTCAGGTTCTCAACTGCATTCACAGAAATTGTTCATCATAGTTATGTGAGTACAAAATGTCATACATAATACCACTTAGTATTGTCTTTCAAAATTTTTTTAGAACAAAAGTGAGATTTATTTTTTTTTAAATAAAAAAAAGTTATATGAAGTTAAATGACTTGACAATATAAAAAATAAAAGCGAAAAGACTTGACAGAATAAAAATAAAAATTAAATGAACTGACAATATAAAATCTAAATCCACATCACTAATGTGGTTCACTTACGTTTTAATAAGTTATTAATTCACTAAAATGAATAGGATTATGCTTTGTGCAAGTATAGGTCAGGACAGCATAGGGTTCACATGTTATTTACACACTCACATGCACACCTGTTGTCTATTCTATAAACTAACTACCCATAAACATGCATAACTCAAAATTTTACTTCAATCCACTGCTATTTAATCCAACAAGCTACTTCAATGTTACTTCAACACAGTTTTTATACCACTACAACATTGTTCTAATTCGTTCTCTTCCTGACGCTCGCGGCATATGTCTTGTCACATGATAAATATGGAGAAACTTTCCTTAAACATACACAATAAAAAAACAATAGTTATTTACACGCCAAAACATTTATACTAGCTGACACACCTGATAAGAGACTCGCAATTATACATTTATCATACTCATATATTTACACATGAAACAGTACGAAAATTTCATCTAAAATTACGTTATCACAAGAATTAATCACACATATGACTCTGAAAAGGGTAAAGATATTTTAATTATACAGGTTATACCACATTTTCTTACCCATATTGCTCCCATTTCGTTCATTCTTTAAGTTACATTTCGCTTCCAAATCAGTTATTTCGCCTGTGGTGGTTATTCTGGATTCATTTCTCATGAATGGTAAAATTGTGGTCACCTCTATTCTGTAAAACAGTTTCATCTTAACATATTGAACTTACAACAGACACAAATGATCCGAATCCTCCTGTAGTTTAAATGACTAATATTTGCTTCATCCTTATTACCTTAAACCAAGCTTTCCTTCGGTCCCATAATCAAAATTATTTAATCTTCCTCTACCTTCAAGAGGGAAATTTCCTCAGTGCAAATCATATAGGCTGCAGTGCATCCCGCACCAGCGAAAACAGTAAGCTGTAATGCTAACAGCATCAGCATAACACATAAACGTCGCTTTTTTAGGACAAGTATTAAAGCAGAATAATTTTTCAGGCTCTGGCACAACATCAGTCAAGACTACAAAAAAGGATCCACATTTCCGTTCCATTCTCCATTTGCTGGAAAACTGCTCGTCATTTGACTGCCATAATACTATTTCAGGGCCACGTAAATTACACAAACCAAAATTCTTCTTTCACCTTGAAAGGAATCAATATACTGACGAAATCCACAGACAGCGCTTTACATACTCAGCTATAAAGAACAAAAGAGATATTTATAATCAATATTAACATATCATCGCATACTGGGAAGCCAATGGTTAAACAATCGTATTATCGCATCCTGTTTTCAAGATTCCAAACTTACTCATTCCTTTCTCAGAGTTCTCCTATCTTAAAATATTCATACTGCACGCATACTATAGTAAGAGATCCTCATTTATACTGACAGATATAGAATAGTAATAGAAAGGTAGTAGCACTGAAAGCAGAAAATCGGAAACAAGGCTACTAACAGCTGGGGACCTGGGTTTGCCAGACCCATAATACCCACAGATCGGATATTCTCCTGAGTTTTGCATTAATTCAACACAGATCTTGCTTCTCTCAGGAGCGACTCTTTTCAATTTACACCAAAAAACCATAAACAGCACTTCACTCGTTCACAAAGAAACCTTTTATCTTCACATTTGGACCAACCTAAATCCTAATTGCACAAGGAAAGAAAAAAAACTAAACATCACTTCAATTAATCACATAGAAACATCTTTATCATTATTTTTACCAACATATTATTCAAAATGCATTTATCACAAATGTAAACTAATCAATCGTTTCTCTTCACCGTCCTCTCTACTCCTCACTGTCCTTCCTACTCAATGTATGGTTTTACGTTTGACGCATGGTGTAGCCCTTTTGATTTCTTCGATCGAAGAGTTTCAACTTCTATGGGGTTTTCATGGGGAATCTTTCTTATCCGATACGGGCCGTTAAAGAGATTAAAAAATTTGTTGCAGACACCTGACCTTCTGTTAGACAGCTTGTGTGATCTGATAAGAACTTTTTGTCCTACATGAAACACTGTTTTTCTCACGTTTTTCTTATACGCCTTGACTCTGGCTTCTGCTGCACGCTTGATGTTGCGTAAAGCTAAGTCAACAATTGCGTTCCGGCGTAGTCTCGGCTCTAGTGGCCAAGGCACCACCTCTTTGAGTTTGCTCGGGGGCTCCTTGTTTTTTAGCACAGTGATTGGCGGAAGCTTTGTTGACGTATTAGGCAACTCATTAATTATGTTCTGAAATCCTTTTAGGTGTATGTCCCACGGTCGTTGATCAGGACTGCAGTATAACCTACATAATTTTCCTAATTCACGCATAATACGCTCACTGGGGTTCGAGCTGGGGTTTAATTCTTCTCCTTCGAAGCATTCGATGCCAGTATTGCGATCTAAATTGTGGTCCATTATCCGAGATAACTCTTTTCACATGCCCAACTTCATGCAAAAACTGCTTTGCAAATGCAGCTGCCACTGTCCTTCCTGTGGCCCGCCTCAACGGAGTCAGACACACAAACTTGGAGGTTGGCTCCACCGCTACGAAAACATATGCAAAACCTGCTTTAGATCGTATTAGTGGCCCAAATAAATCCACGGCCGCGAGGTCACATAGTTTGCTTCGTATTATCGGGTGCAATGATGCAGCATTCGCCACAGTGGCCGCCTTTGATCGCTGACAAGGTCCGCACACTAAGTACACAACGAATACACCGTAGCATGTTATTAAAATAGCATGTCTCCTTCAGTTCTTCGCAACATTTCTGTGCTTCCAATTGACCATAACTCAAATGTATGTACCATATAATTTTGTTTACGAGTTCCTCCAGAATCACCAACACCCATCTGGAGTCGTCCGGGGCTCGTTTCTTGAATAGTATTCTATTGCGCACTAAGTAGTACTAGCGTATTCCTACATTCTCCTTGTCCCCCCACTTCTTCTTTACATCTTTCAATACTGCGTCCTTATCCTGTTCGTCCGCTATACTCCCTAAAGAGTTGTTAACGAAGTTCTCGAACGCAACATTCTGTAAGCATAGGATGCTAAAATTGTTTTCACCGAGTTCCCCTTCTTCTGTGTGAAACAAACCTATAGAAATGCGCGATAAAGAGTCAGCAATTACATTTCTCTGTCCCGGAATGTATTCTACAGTGAAATTATATTCCTGTAGGTATAGTGCCCAGCGTCCTAGTCTCCCATGCGTGATTTTTGTGCTCATAAGAAATTGGAGTGCTCGATGGTCAGTGTATACCCCGGTGATCTTCCCAAATAAGAAATACCTAAATTTTGAGATTGCCTAAACTATCGCGAGTGCTTCGAGTTCTGTCACTGAATAATTTTTTTCACATCGAGAGAGCACCCTGCTCCCAAACGAGATTGTTTTCCAAGTTGTAATATGATCATTTCCTTCCGTTTGAAACAGTACCGCACCTAATCCTAACAAGGAACTGTCCGTCATTAAACAGAATTCTTGGGTCAGGTCGGGATGCACGAGGTTGGGAGCCTCTACCAAAGCCTTTTTCAGTTTATAAAATTCATCCTGTGCCTCTTGGTCCCAGACCCACGAAGCGTTCTTCCCTGTTAGTCCACCTAGACGGGGTGTACCAAGTACACTAACATTTATAAATCGCTTATAAAAATTGCACAGGATTAAGAATGCTCGTAAGTGTTTTTTATTTGTCGGCATTGCACACTCCGCTATCGCCGCAATTTTCTCCGGGTCAGGTTGTATTCCATTTGCTGAGACAATATGGCCTAAGAATTTAATGTTCTCTCGTCCGAACTGTGATTTATCTAAGTTTACTGTTACACCTGCCTTCTCAAAAACATCCAGTAGTCTGTTCAGAACGTCATTATGATCCTCCCACGACTTTTCCGCAGTTAATATGTCATCCACGTAAATTGTCACTCGCTGTTTCAAATCATCAGGCAAAATGCTATTTAATCCCCTTATAAAAGCACCCGATGAGATGTTTAGTCCGAACGGGAGACGCCGGAATTGGAAACAATTTCCATAACTCATGAACGCTGTGCGACGGGTCAGGCTCTTATCGCGCAGTTTCCTTTCCCTGAAAGAAAATCCACCTACCTCGTTTCTTAGGTAGTTGCTGCACTCGCCTCTCCTGATAGCAGCTACTGGAAAAATTGCAGAAAAGCAGTGTTGAAGAAACTGCAATTTAATAGCCGCTCACCGGAGGCCGCGATACATGTTTGCTGAAATACAATCTATGAGCAATCTTCCTAAATAAATTGAGTTATTGGAATGGTAGTAATTGTTTACTCAAACGAGAACGCGAAGTTGGTAATTCTATTTAAGCTCTTTATTGTCTTTAAGCCTGATCATCAGCCCGCTAATCTACGTTTGAAGAAAGTTCAGTTCACAATTCTATCCACACTCAAACCCCGCCAGAATTAGCTTTCAAAGTTACGGAATTTACTTAACTGCAACACAGACGATTTTCTAACATACACGTTTGCAGTCGATGTTCAATAATAGTTCGTTTTTTAACGTTAATGCTCGCCATAAGCACTTAGTAAAAGTTTACGAAGTACCGCCACGCTTTTAATTATTAAAGTTACTCGCGTCTTTCGCGGAACGAAAAGTCACAACTCGCTCAAACTCACACTACGCGTTACTGGACTCTTCCAGTCTCAAATCGCACAGTACCGAACCGATGAAGCCGTTTTATGACTTCATTTTACACATTATTCGCGAGGACACATCAAGCATGTCTCTTCTCGATCACAGTTCCTTCGCGACTCCTCATCCACTCGCGACTCCCTCTCCTAGTCTGCTAACCGTCCTCGCATCTCATTGGCTCACACATCACACAGCCAATCAGAATTAACTCTTTGGGTGCGCCTCGCGCCAAAAACTAGCACGCACCAGTCATGACTTCTGAATCATTTACGTCATGATTTCTTGTTACACAAAATTTACTGTATAATTTAACAAACCGAAAGGAAAACTAGACTTTACTTTATTTCCAGAAATTATTTAAATACTCGCGAACGTTCTGGCTGCTTGTACAATACCATACACTCTTGGACATCCGACATTCACTAAGATGGGGAACCACTGGCGACTCTGTTCCCACGGTTACATCGTCTGAACACTTGCGAGTTCCAACCTAGATTTTATACACTTGCAAAGAATGGCGAATGTCCCTCTTTCATTCACTCAGGCACACTCATTCACTCTCACCTACTCATATAAAATAACTGTTCACAAAAATTCAAAACATTTATGGTTTTAACAAAGTTATAGGTGAATTTCTAAAAGTAAAATTCTCAAAATAAATACAAAAGCACGGAAGGTGATTTTGTTTCATAGTTGGATGGTCACTGAAGGTGATCTATACATAATGGTATTTATTTAGACTCGAAAATTGTAGAAATTTGCGTTTTCTGTAAGATTTTTCTAATTTCCAAAATATGCAGGTTTCAAAGCTCAAATTTGGATGACTTATTTTTATTCATAACAGAAACTAGTATATTAACTTTTAATTTCCTCAGGTTCCTCAGTTAGAAGTTATTAAAGATGAAAGTTCCACGTTATACACGCGGCTAGTTAGCGCACAGGTCTTACATTCTCACGGTACAGACATGCCATATGGTCGTGACGTCAGACGAACGGACACCGGTAATCTGCCCGCTACAGCACATATGCTAATCTGATGGCTACTTTACAGTCTGTCTACATTTCACAGTAAATATTTGATAGAAAACTGTGCGCTCGCACTAGTTGCGACGCCACACACCTCCTGAGGAAACTAAATTTTTTCATTCATGACAAACTTTTAGTTTTCTAAAAAAATTTCTATTAAAGATTTACTCAAACAGCTATTTAACATTTATAGTTCCTGTACATCAATCATCCACTTATACCTAGGGCTGACGACCTACAAAACATCTTATATCTAAACATGCACTTTTATCATCATTCAAAAAAAAAATTTTTCAGATTACAAAATTCTATTTACAAATTCCTGAAAGAGAAAACAAACCTAAATACTATCTTGATGTACGTCACACGCACACTAACACTACTATCGCTATGGTGAGCGTCACTTTTTTTTACCACTTACACTTAAGATTTTGATAGCACTCGTAGTTCGACCGGGTCCTGCTTGGGAGGTCCATTTCAAGTCTCGTGCTACCACCTCTGTTTACTTCGGCGCACCTGAAACATCAGCTGGCCTCAGTTCCCTTTCTAACTGCTACGTCTTAACCTACAGCAGCGATAAATGGCGCTATCTGCTTGACTCTAAAGTCTCATATTTTTGATAAAATTTACTTTACAGTATATACAATTTTCAAAAATTTTTTTTTTTTTTTTTTTTTTTTAAGTGAAAAGTGAATTGACTTTCCTAATGCAGTACCGAAGTGGCACATTTACTCTTTAATTACTTCTTCATCTCATAATCAAACAAGTTATGGTTACATAAGAAATACTAAGAAAAACAATTCCTACAAATAGTTCACAAATACATAATAAATCTCCGCCAGCACTGGTGACTCTCCAGTTCCTGTACAATACACAACAATATAAAATATACACAAAATTATCAATATTACAATTCTGTCTCCAGGCAATCTCCTGTAGTCCTGTATCATAAATTAAACACTGAAAAATACATATTTACTTATTCATTTATCAACACTACAATCCTTATACTAATCTCTACGACAAACTTGGGGAGCTTTGTGTGTCTCTGGTCAAAAATGGAATCGATGTCATGGGTACTTTCCTCATCTCACATATCTGGAGTTACTTCAATTTCTTGTCAACATCAGGTTTTCTCTAGTCACATTCGGGTTTAATTTACAACTCTCATACTCATACTTCACACACTCAGGTTAGTATTTGTTAAAGCGTTTCCTACTAATCTGCGAAACCTCGTTACCCATACTTTCTAACATACATCCACCTCCTGAGTTACCAACGTCGCCTCAGCTCTGTTTACATTCGTAGCCTCACTTCCTTTTGTTTACAAACATCTCCTCTGTTTACCAACAAACGCCACCTCTGGTTACCAACATTAAGCTTTTTATTTACTCACCTTCGTAGCCTCACTTTTTCCTAATATCGAGCTAGCCAAACACTATGCTCATTCTTTCTCCTTTTCTCACATATTTCTCTTCATTTGACAGTCAGTCCTGCTGCACTGTCCCTTTAACTTAACTTCCTTTACCCCTTTGACAGTCAACCTTGTTGCACTGTACCTTTACTCATTTTACCACTAAATCACCTCCTGAGGCTCTGACTTCATTGAACAGACAGTTTTGCTGTACTGCTCCATTTCCTTTCCTAAACATTAGCTTAATGCTACGTCTTAACATATCGTTCTGTTACTTAACAAACAGCTTCAATGTTCGTCACCATATTTTCTGAGGCTCTTACATTTCTTAGTTATTTTACCTTTCTAAGGGCATTACTCACACCTTAGGCCAAACATTTACTTTACTGAGACTTATTACTTATCTGAGGTATCTTAATCCTTTTTGATTTTCTCTTACACTCATTCCTTACGCTTAACCTATACTGCACTGAGGTTCTTTCCTACTCATTACTTAAACACTTTATCACTTAAAAACTACGATAGAGAAGAAGGAAAGACGATAGAATTTTAGTTCTGAATGAAAGAAGAGGTAGGTTGACAATACGGAAAAGAAAGTGGAAGAAATATTGTCAAACGACTCGAGACCTAGTGCTCGTCACGCACTTAGCTCTGCAAAGAGTGCAAAGCTCTCTGAGGTATCTACTCACTCCTGGCCACGTCTCTCTTTTGAACATATCTTTTCAAATCCACAATGTTCCTAAGCCCTAACACCTTATGTACTTCTGGGATTGCAAATGGTTTTTTGAAGAAATGAGCGTCTTTCTGCACTGTCAAAAAACACTCATAATCCTTTACTAGCCCTGGTTGATCTGAGAAAACCTCGGCATGTTTGACTAGTATTTGTCTTAAATCGTTTTTCCTTGCTTCATCAATATCAATTAATTCTAGTAATTTCTCCTCGATCCTATTTCTGACACTCACAAGCTCAGACGGATCCTCTACTTTTTTGCCACCGTACTCATTATAGCCCTCCAAGAATTTCTCTGTTTTACAAATACATATAGGAAAATCATTCTGCTCAGGATCCTCACATAGCTGCTTACCGATGAAAGGTATAGTAATTAGTTTACCCTTAATTTTTACCATAACATCATTGGTAGAAAAATTCACCCATCCTTCATATTTATTCAAAAAGTCAGCCCCCACCAATATGTCTACACTCAGTCCATTTATAACTAAGAAGTTCTGTCTTATTTCTACTTCCTTAAATGCTATGGGTAGAAACACTTCCTGTTTTACTGTCTTCTTAGTCTTACCGGTTGCTACTACAATGTTCAAGCCACTTACTGGCATCTTAACAATCTGTTTACTGTTAGGGAGTTCATTTACCAAGTTCTGGGATACTGCACAGACTTCCGATCCAGTATCTATCAAACATTTAACTGGTTCATCTAATACTCTTAGCTCTACTATCGGTTGCCCTAAGTACTCTTTATTTATTTTGGGTTCTGCTTCCTCCAATAAATCTTGCACAATTTCTCTCCTTTCGAAGCCTGTCTTTTGGGTGGCAATCACATTCACACTTACAGGGTTTATTTCATGCTTATTATCACCCTCAATTCTAGTGGCAGCTCCTATTAGCCTATCCACTATTGCTAAGTCAAAACATTTTTCCAATGTTTCCCCCTCTTTCTCATTAACCTCCTTTTCTACGACCCTATCCAAGGCGTCGTCATTAACCTCTACCTCCTCCTCTAATCTATCCTCTTCTTCGTAACTATCTACAACATCAATTATCTTATCAAGCACAGTCACAACCCTGCCATTATTACTGTTCTCACCCCTATCCGACAGCTCTTCATTAGTTTTACTGTGCATAATGTCTTTCTGATTATTACCCTTATAACTAGTACTTAGTTCTTCAATAAGTGGCTTCTTATGATTATTCTTACAGTTAATTGGTTCATTAACCTCTACTTGACTTAAAGCTACTATCTCTGTCTGTTTTACGTTATCCTCCCTAAATTTTGTAGCAACAACATTTATGTTAGGTGGTCGTTCAGGCTGCTTTCTTATGAATGGTTTTGCCAGCGGATTTAACTTTAAACGCTGTTGCCTACGATCGCCAGCACACTCGTAGACAATTAATGGTTTTCCGAGCGCGGTGCGTCATCACTATGCCTCCAGCTGACCGCCTCACCTCCTGACATCTGTCGGCCGCTGTCATACTGCTCGCGTTCATTGAACCTGTTAACATATGTTCTTCCTCTACCACGTGAACTGCCACGATATCCGCCGCCTCTCTGAACACCCATCCTATTAATGTTTACATCCGCGCGATTGTCATTCTGCCTAGCAGGCGGGCGATGCTCCCTCCTCATGTTTTCTTCTTCTTTTTGGACGGATTCAACCCTTTCTAAATACTGTACGAATTTGTCAATGTTATCTCGGGGCGCAGATATGATCTTAGTTTTCCAGTTCCACGGTAGCTTATTTTCTACCCCTAATATGATCTGTTCTGTTTCTAACTTATTACTAAGGTAGGACAGAGTTGTTACCCACCTTTGAACAAATCGTTTGATGCCCTCTCTCTTGGGGTCATACTTCTCTCCCGACCAGAACCGATTAAGAACATCCATCTGCTTTCTCTTTCCCCAGTATTCCTCAAAGAACGCTAATTTAAATTCTGACAATTTCGCGTATTTTTCAGAGGCTAAATTCCCCCATACTCTGGCCTCTCCCATCAAATTTGAAGTGATAAAGCCTATCTTTTGTTTATCGCTCCATACTTTCGGCAAAACGTCTTCAAAATCGTTCCAAAATTCTCTGGGGTGCATGTTCTTACTTGGGTCAAATTTTAAAAACTGTCTGTGGGTAACATACGCAACCTCGGTAGATTCAATTATTCCACTGGAAATTATACTACCACTATGGTTAGAAACACACTGTTCTACTTTGGTTAGTCTGCATTCATGCCCACAAAGTTGCTCATTCACACTTTCACTGAAATGGCTTATGTGAGTCTCTAAATTATTGACCTTATTTACAACTTGCTCTCCAAGTTTCTCACACCGAATTTTGGTATCATTTACTTTACATTCTAAGGCGGCATGATTAATTTCATTGGAATTCTCTACCACTTTTATGTGCTCACATACTTTATCTAATTCTGCATCAACATGGGATTTAAATTGCTGTTGATCCTCAGTAACCTGTTCGATTCGTGTCGTCAATTCACTTTGCACTTGAACAATATTTTCTGTACATTCGAGTTTAACCTGTTGTATTTCAACATTTACTTTACTACTGAGCACTGCTAAATCTTGCTTCCAACAGTCTCTGAGATCGGATATTTTGGAATCTAAATCAGCGCCCATTTTAGTCATCTCATTACTTAAATCAGATCCTAATTTAGACATTTTTGAATCCATTTTACTTGACATATTAGTTTCCAATTTTGACATACTGGAATCCATCTTACTTGACATATTGGAATCCAACACGTTCATCTTAGTTAATAGATTCATCAGCATACTGGCGACATTATCCTTCGCCCCCTCATTTGCTGATACAATGTCCCTATTAACATTAACTACCGGCATGGGTAACTGTAACTCACTGGGCACTGACATATTTGGATCTGACTCCAAACTATAATTAACATAGGATGAATCAGTCAAACTACTACTGAAATTGGGTTGAGACACGTCTAAACTAAAATTCATGGGGTCATTTTCCCCTGTCTCCATCCCACTATCACAACTTAGTTCCGCCTTTTTGTCACTTGGTTGAAACTCAGCCATTTTTCTCAGTTTGACTCCACAAACACACAAAGTTTTCAAAAGCACTGTACTTAACTTTGTGCTTCGGCGTGCTGCGTTGCTGCTAGATGAAACTGCGGGTCCGTTCACCATACACTGCAATGCTGTACCAGTTTCCGGGCCCCCGCTCGAATCAGCGCTGCCAACTGCCACTGCTGTCGTCGCCTCTGCGTAGTCTCCGTAGCTCGTCGTCTGCCAGACGCCGTCGTAGACTGCTATTCCAATCGGCGCGTAGTCACCGAAAAATTCTTCCGTTCCGTACAACACATTACAGTTCACGGACACTTTCACTGTCCTTCCTATTCACGTGGCGATATCAATTTGTACGCTACACAGTTCCTACACATAGCGAGCACTTCTGTATTGTCCGGTAATTGTCACTACTGCTTTTTTTGAAATTCACTGGAATTTACTATTTTTATTTCCCGGCCGATGCACCACTTGCGACGGGTCAGGCTCTTATCGCGCAGTTTCCTTTCCCTGAAAGAAAATCCACCTACCTCGTTTCTTAGGTAGTTGCTGCACTCGCCTCTCCTGATAGCAGCTACTGGAAAAATTGCAGAAAAGCAGTGTTGAAGAAACTGCAATTTAATAGCCGCTCACCGGAGGCCGCGATACATGTTTGCTGAAATACAATCTATGAGCAATCTTCCTAAATAAATTGAGTTATTGGAATGGTAGTAATTGTTTACTCAAACGAGAACGCGAAGTTGGTAATTCTATTTAAGCTCTTTATTGTCTTTAAGCCTGATCATCAGCCCGCTAATCTACGTTTGAAGAAAGTTCAGTTCACAATTCTATCCACACTCAAACCCCGCCAGAATTAGCTTTCAAAGTTACGGAATTTACTTAACTGCAACACAGACGATTTTCTAACATACACGTTTGCAGTCGATGTTCAATAATAGTTCGTTTTTTAACGTTAATGCTCGCCATAAGCACTTAGTAAAAGTTTACGAAGTACCGCCACGCTTTTAATTATTAAAGTTACTCGCGTCTTTCGCGGAACGAAAAGTCACAACTCGCTCAAACTCACACTACGCGTTACTGGACTCTTCCAGTCTCAAATCGCACAGTACCGAACCGATGAAGCCGTTTTATGACTTCATTTTACACATTATTCGCGAGGACACATCAAGCATGTCTCTTCTCGATCACAGTTCCTTCGCGACTCCTCATCCACTCGCGACTCCCTCTCCTAGTCTGCTAACCGTCCTCGCATCTCATTGGCTCACACATCACACAGCCAATCAGAATTAACTCTTTGGGTGCGCCTCGCGCCAAAATCTAGCACGCACCAGTCATGACTTCTGAATCATTTACGTCATGATTTCTTGTTACACAAAATTTACTGTATAATTTAACAAACCGAAAGGAAAACTAGACTTTACTTTATTTCCAGAAATTATTTAAATACTCGCGAACGTTCTGGCTGCTTGTACAATACCATACACTCTTGGACATCCGACATTCACTAAGATGGGGAACCACTGGCGACTCTGTTCCCACGGTTACATCGTCTGAACACTTGCGAGTTCCAACCTAGATTTTATACACTTGCAAAGAATGGCGAATGTCCCTCTTTCATTCACTCAGGCACACTCATTCACTCTCACCTACTCATATAAAATAACTGTTCACAAAAATTCAAAACATTTATGGTTTTAACAAAGTTATAGGTGAATTTCTAAAAGTAAAATTCTCAAAATAAATACAAAAGCACGGAAGGTGATTTTGTTTCATAGTTGGATGGTCACTGAAGGTGATCTATACGTAATGGTATTTATTTAGACTCGAAAATTGTAGAAATTTGCGTTTTCTGTAAGATTTTTCTAATTTCCAAAATATGCAGGTTTCAAAGCTCAAATTTGGATGACTTATTTTTATTCATAACAGAAACTAGTATATTAACTTTTAATTTCCTCAGGTTCCTCAGTTAGAAGTTATTAAAGATGAAAGTTCCACGTTATACACGCGGCTAGTTAGCGCACAGGTCTTACATTCTCACGGTACAGACATGCCATATGGTCGTGACGTCAGACGAACGGACACCGGTAATCTGCCCGCTACAGCACATATGCTAATCTGATGGCTACTTTACAGTCTGTCTACATTTCACAGTAAATATTTGATAGAAAACTGTGCGCTCGCACTAGTTGCGACGCCACAGCTGTATATAATCTGCAAGATGGGTGTAGCACGATTTGCCAAAAACTCGAACGGAGGTCGACAGATGATGGTACCTTTACACCGTGGAAACGTTGTAAGAGTTCCTCAAGGCTCTCAGGCCTGTCCGTTTCCGACATAATAATTGTGTTTATCTGCCTCGAGTCTAGTACCAAACGAACCGAGTTGTCGCGTTTTGGTACGACAAGCAAGGGTGAGTTGTACGAGCTTAGTGCCCGCTCAATTATTCCTTGTTCTAACATCTTCTTTATTTCCTTCTCCACCTGGGCTTTATACGCCACGGGAATAGGGTATGGTCTAACAGAAAACTTCTGATGGTCACGTACTCTGAGTTGGTAAGTAAAACCCTTAATCGCCCCCGAAGTCTCAGAAAATACTCGTTCATGATTCCTAAGTAGGCAATACATTTTCTCCTTTTCCCTGTCCGTGGTTCTGACACCCGCGATGCTCTTTCTCAGTGCATCAGCAAAAACAACATCTTTCCGCTGCTCACCAGATGTAGAGCACGACTCACTCACATAGTTCACGAGTAACTCAAGTCTCGGTTGCGACTCGGTTTAAGCTTGAAATTTTAGGCAACTAATTTCTGACTCGACACGTAATATGCATTCATCAAACATTAAATTAAATGGCTGAACTTGAACTGTCATTACTCCTCCACCCATGTCAATTACTGCATGGTGGGCATTCATGAAGTCATTTCCTAAAATCATTGCCACATTCAGCATTGGGAGCACAAAGAAGTTGTACTCAAACTCTCTACCCTGGCAGGTAAAATTAAGCCGAGTCTGCCTTCGAATTTCTACGCTCTTACCGTAGATTACTCCCTTCACCTTTATTTCTCGGGCTTGAAAAACGGGCCAAGTCGCAGTCCCTTCGCATTTTTGAAATGCTGCCTCGCTCACTATGGAGAAAGGGCTTCCAGTGTCAATGACACACTTAAAACATATTTCGTTTACTGCAACTGTCACGACTGGATTTATTCCCGAAATTTTAGCACTCGTAGTTTCTTGCAACAAATCCTCTCTAATATCTTCCCTCTCTATACACCGTATGCACTCATTTGCCATGTCGCTCATTTGTTCCGATTGGGCGCCTTCTGCGCTGATCGTTTGTCATTGCCGGTTTTGTTCATTTCCATTTTCTGGATTATGTCTAGGGTTAGCCGGCCGAATTTCAACATCATGAGGTGCTCCGCCTACGGTCCTATTCCCACCGTAGTATCTATTCTGGTTGCCGTAACTGCTGCGTTCACGATCCTGTCCACGTCCTCGATCATTTCCGTTGTTCCACCTGTGTTCTCGACTGTTACCCCAGTTTCTATACGGCCGGTTCCGATTATTGTTCCGTTCGCGTCGCGACGACCAGTCACGCCGTTGATTAGTACTACGGCCACGACTGCTATCACGCTGCTGTGCCCCGTAATAACTTTGTGCCTGATTAGGCGGGCATTCTCCTGTATTATATTCCAACTCTTGGAGAAGTGTCTTAAACGTTTCCACGTCCTCTTTGCATCGTCCTGCAACAATGACGTGGCGGATAAAGGCTTGTCGAAACTACCGAGTGGAGTTGCAGTGACGTGCTGCCGACCTCATGCGAATCGCCGGTTCGCCTTCCAAATAGCCACACATATATTCTATCTTATGTGAACTTGCCCAGTCAGGGGGGGAGACAGAACTCAAATTGCTCGAGCCATGCTCGTGGATGTATTCCTTTTTGCGAATTTCAAAATATCTCAAACTTTCTCACTGTAAGGAAATGTTTGAAATCAAATCCCCGCATTTCCTCCCGGCGAGGCCCTTGGTTGTTTCTATTTTGCTCATGTCTGCCCCTCAAAATGCATTCTTCCCTGTCGTTAAAATCTCCCTCTTGGCCGGAGTCCCTCTCTGCACTGTCCGTACGGCTATTTTTAGTGCTATTGGCGAGTTCGGAATCACACCACATGCGGCTTTCCAGATGCGCCACGCGTTCTTGTAATTCGCATGTTACAGCTTTGTGCCGCCTGTTCACTTCGAACTGTCCATTCTGGAATCTAAGAAGCGGACGCACTTCTTCAGTCACTGCTACCGCTACCGGTGTAGTATTGTTATCGCTCTCTGTCACCTTCATCATGCCTACGATGTCCGCTAATGCCGCAATCTTATCATGTATTTGTCTGTTGTCCTCCGCCCCAGTCTGCTTCAATTGTTCTACTTGCTGTTCGAGTGCTTGAATCGCTTGACTGTTGTCCGCTACTATGTTGCCAACTACGATGGACAATGCGTTTCCGCCTCCTGGACCATCGAGAGTACCTGCTGGTGTTCTCTTTGACATTGTTCTTTCAGCGCTTGGAAATTCCTAAGTAGCTGTTCTTCGCTCTCTTTCGATTCCGCATCGCGACTCCGCTTGCCCAGTTCTAAGGCTTGCAGACGGTCATCGATTTGTTCAAATGTACGGCCTAATTCTTTCATAATATCACTTTTTATTTCACTTGCCAGATTGTTTATTCTTTGTGAGATATCAACGGACACTCTCTGCATCGACTTGTCGACTTTATTTGTCTGCTGGATTAGTTTTGCGTCTATTTGTTCGCCTAGCTCTCGAATCTATTTTTCTGATTTTTGCGCCACTTGATCGCCTAGCTCTCGGATCGATTTTTCAGATTTTTGCGCCATTTGTTCGCCTAGCTCACGGATCGATTTTTCAGATTTTTGCGCCATTTGTTCGCCTAGCTCTCGGATTGATTTTTCAGATTTCTCTGCGTTTTCTTTATTTTGTTGCAATAAGGCATTCATGAGTTCTGTCAAATCAATTTGGTTAGTTGGAGGCAAATTAATTTCTGGCTCTGATGTGAGCCCGTTCGTTCTGTTTTGCATTTTCTCTGAAGTATTCCCTATTGCATTTTCGGAACCGCCCGACGCGTTAATATTCGAAATCAGATTATCCCCTTGGTCCATGTTGCTTAAGTTGTTGGACCGCCTACTTTTAGCTTGGTTACGTGTCAGCATTAGTTCAATTTATTATACCCGGTATGCAACACACTAATCAGAATAAATGTATCCCCCAAAAATCACGACAGTCACACGAAAGGTACCCAACCTAGTACGCAGTTTTTCACACGCAAAACAAATTTATATCTTTGATCGAAACAGAGCAATTTGCAAGCGAGAAAAAAAAGACACACACATATAAAACACACAAATATAGAAAACAAGACAAACAACACAACGCCTCTCAACAACGCCGTGAATCTATTGAAAGTATGCTCAAAAACAACGCAGAAGTTCTTTGAGCGGTGCAGGGGAAAAAAAATTAAGGTTATACAACGCCCGTAATCTAACGTTTCAGAGATTCCAGAGTCTAGCGGAATCACAGAACAGGGTCGCCATGTGTAATGTTGTTGCCTTAATTTGAGGTGCAAGCGGTGCTGCTATTCGTGACCATAAAAGTGGGATAAAAGCTGTGAGCTGTCTGGGGAAGTTGACCTTGCGTTACTGAGGAACTGTTTCACCAGGTATCCAGTCTAGCTGACCAAATTCCAAACCAGACTAACGTTAATTATAATCTTTTAATCGTCATACGACAACCGGTGATATATATATAAAAGAGAATTTAAATAAAAAGAAATAAATCGGTTTATATTTGGAAATTTATTTTAAGATTGATCACTGAAATTTGAGCATATTAAACTTGATTCATAACTAAACTAGTGCCTTATTTAGGATTGTGAAAATGTGAGTTTGTAATCTTACCGAACACATCAAATAGGGAGTCAACATTGGGAGACTACATACAACACTGCATTCATAAAATAACACACGAAGAACATTGAAACACATGCAAGAGGCAGTTAACCACAACCAACCGATTCAATTTTCACCCAAAGAAGTAACGTTCGTAGCGCAATCCTGTCCGTCATGTAATTACCACACACTGTTATACTAAATTCATACTAACTCTCTGTGAAATCTTCCCGAAAAGAATAGCTGAGAGCTACTTTGATGCTTACACCACATGCTTCACGTGGTCAACTTGGTTTACACAAAGAGTGTAACTCCACAATAATTTTGATAATTAAAATAAATTAGATCGAAAAGCAATTTACAAAAGAAAAACCTCGAACTGGGTACTATCGTCTTACTATTAACCTGATGGGTGAAACAATTGTGTAAGCACGTGGTACTGGTCTCACAAAGTACACCCCACGTGGGTTGAACATAAAGAAAAGTTGCTATATAGAAAAATATTGTCAAGACGAGACGTTATAATCTCACGCACATTCGCATTTAAGATTGATGATCTTAGAGTTACTGATCAACACGTGGTTCCACTTTACTCACAAAGTAGTGACAAAGCAAGTACCGGAAGATATTCTGAACTGTACACTCGAATCACACTGCGTTGCAATTTAAGATAACATTATATATTTTAGAGCTAAATCTGAAATAAAGGTGATTAAATTTTCAGTTAGGCTGAACTTAAGAAATCCGTTGTCCTACGGACTTAGCAGACACGCGCTTGGCCGGAGATCTTACCACTTCAGACGCTCGCCACGTACAGACTGACCTGGGTTTCTACCAAGGGTGCTTCCGTATACAAAATGGAAGTGACCAGAGAGGCAGCTTCCTATACCAACATGACAAGGGACGGACAGGACAATACTAAGGAAAGAAACCTACTTGCTTTTAGAAAGCGTAGCTACCTGTTCCGGCGTTGGTCCTACTGTTCTCTAGCAGACAGACTTGTCTACTACCATCCAGCATGCAACTAGAAATATATTAGCTCATTCATTCTTTCACACAGAAGGGAAGGGGGATGACAGTATCTTATCACATACTGTATATAAATGAAAGCGGATGTAGGTTCCGTATGAGACTGTGAGACATGAATTACATATATGAATGAGATATAAACTGTGCTTTAAAGTGTAGTAGTGTGACAGATCGTTCTTGTTTGTGTGTAAAAGTAACACGTTCCACTGCTCAGTCTCCTCGCAGATAGTCAGAAACGCCACAGTAAATTTAGAAGAGGAATTTATGCCGTAAATGAAAACAAATTTAAGAAATTAACATGAAAGGAATCCAACAGAGATCTTTCAAGCAGATTTTACTTTTTGAAATTAGATCAATTTACACTGTCAGAAATGGTAAGAGTTACAGCGGGGAGAGCTTGGCGGAACGTTACCAAACTCATACACCAGCCGACCGACCAATGAACAAGATCAGTTCCTCTCCGCGCAACCAGCAAAACGGCCACAAGATTCAATACAACGACACACAGAATATTGGCGCCCACAATGATCAACAACACCTCACCTGTCGAACTACAAGCCGCACTGGACAGCAACAACATGACGAGGAAAATACACTGCCTAAAATTACGTCAACGAGCAGGGCAGGCAACCGGAAATCAACGGCCACAAGGCAGAAGATACCGCTGGTCAAATTAACGGGGAATAAATTAAGTTAAACTCCGCAGGAAGACGCCTGGAATCTTAATCGGCTTGAAATACACACGTTGTTGCTCACGGGAATGTGCCAAAAGTGAGAACCAGGATCAAACGAAGGAATGTAAACAGCTGACGTTTGATACTAGCTTAAGTGAGTACTTAAATGTGATGTCCAAGATCGGTGGGTGACGAACTTCGTAGGACCCGCCAGCAGCACCTCACACTCCAGCCGTGTGTGCCCGCCGCCAGTGGCTCTGGCCCGCCTCCGGGCGACAGGGACTTCCTTGCTGTTGCAAGCCAACCGACCGACGCCCCAGGCACGGAAACGACGAAGGGCCCAAATGTACGTTGGCCGATAAGACAACCGACCGAACGAACAACCGACGGTCGTCCCGCTCCAATCTCCCTCCGTCGGAGAGCATTTTCTGTCGACGCCTCCCAGCGCTCCGCCCCCGACTTCACTGCTGCTGCATCCCGACTGCACTGCTGGTCCGTCTCCAACTGACTGCCACACACACGACGACCCGGAAATACTGTCGCTCACTCCACAGATGATACGACAGTGCACTTTTCGATACGCCCTACTGCTGCCGCTCACGGGCAAGTAAGGGCAGGAAATTAGGACACCAGTAAATGGTATAAGAAGACGAGGCGGCAGTAATAGGAGATGACAAACAATAAACGGCATGAACACGAGCCTTGCAAGGCTCAGTTAGTCACTGTATGTAGTTGTGACATGGACACATACAAGATTCAAGGATTCGTTCATTATGTCCAATCTGAAGTTCTTTAGTTAACAGAAATCAAATAATATTGATTTCTGTTAACCACGGAGCTTCAGATTGGACATAATTGAATTTAAGTGCTCGATTGGTTCATGTTCAAATGGTTCAAATGACTCTGAGGACTACGGGCCTTAACATCTGAGGTCATTAGTCTCCTAAGACTTAGAACTACTTAAACCTAACTAACCAAAGAACGTCACACACATCCATGCCGGAGGCAGGATTAGTACCTGGGACCGAAGCAGTTGCGCGTTTGCGGACTGAAGTGCCTAGAAACGCTCGGCCACCGCAGCCGGTTGGTTCCTATAATAACGTGTTCTTTAACCATGGATGCATTTCGTCGTGTTGTAATGAGAGAAAACCGGCACCCACCTATCGTACCACCCTCTCCTCATCCAGGCAGGAACCACAAAACATTACAAGAGCGCACAGCCACAACAAGTGGCGCTAACGCTGATCAACAAGTTTTGTCTGCTTTTCATGTGTTCTCTGTCGCTCCAGGGGAGCTGCCGTTACAGTGATTGTATTTGATAATTTGAGCTTTTTGTTGCCTGTTTTACAGGAGGGGAGCTGCAGAACTAATCTGTTTCTCTTTTCAGGTGCTTTGCACGTTGCTTTTCTATTTGTCTTTTCATATTTTGCTGTAAGTTGATAGCGTTAGAATGGCTGCCCCCCCCCCCCCCTTCACCCCCTGTTCCTGCCCCTCAGCCATAGACTTCTCCTACTCTGGAACTAAATCGGATTTTTCAGTTTCAGATCCACCAAATCGCCACATTGCTGTCTATTGTTGCTTGCTGGACAAGATGCTTCGACTGCCCAACCGACCAACAAAAATTCCACCATTTCAGGACTTGGATGAAAAAGAAGAGCAATGGCTCGAATATCTCATCCGGTTCCAGGCCAACTGTCAAGACCCTTAAATTCAAGGTACTGTGAAATCTTATCATTTCCTGTCTGTCCCGAGAACTCCTGTGTTTCGCTTAGTGCAAAAATTCTTCCTTAGATCATCTCCCGACGCACTCTCCTGTGATGAAGTAGTAAGTGCATTAAGTCAGTATAACGAACAGAGGATTCAGGTCGCAGCAGCCAGATTTCAATTCTTTCGCTTTAAGAAAAAACAGGAACAGACGTACCGCCAGTGGTCTACCGACACACTCTCAGTAGGAAGTCTAAATTAGAAGTGTAGTTGTGGCAACTTTTATAGTCACATTGTGAGGTAATGAGCTGTGGCGCCCTGGAAATATTCTACGTTTGGAGTTGAGGCGGGCGCACAGGACGCTCGTCAAAGCCGCGACTCGGAAGCAACCGCGTGATGGTGCACAATAGCTGCAGCACGTGGTGGCGAACGTCAGCCGGGGTCCACTGGGAACTCCATGCTGACGCTGTGACGAGGACTGTGCTGTGTGTCGATTAAGGAGAAGTCTCTTCTGGGGGTGTCAAAGATGGAGGACTTTTTGAAACCATAGTAGCAGACATTTCACAGTTCGTGTAGAAATTAATAGTGGCCAGTTGAATCATGATTCCTCAAAACGTTCATTAGCATTATTTGCACGACGGTTCTGATGGGGTAATCAGATTTTCAATATATTTATTACTAAGTTAAGTATCTTACGATAAATTACACAAGCAACACCCAGCAACGAATTTCCAAAATCTAAACGGTTCATGCCATTTCTCCAAACTACGTGTCTTTAGAAAGCTATTAGTGTACACCTAAATTGGTATGAATTACAGGCATGTAACTTGAACAGTACATGAGTTATTGGAGGTCAAAGTGGCCAATTAGTATCGATCGCAGCAGGCCAAAATTACCCCACAGTTACACGAAAAAACGGTAGGAGCATGGTTACAAATATATTGATTCATCTATGTGTTTGTTAATATCCGATATATGCTATTCATAAAGAAACAGGTCAATTATTTACTGTGTCTTAGAAAGCACAGAGACATTAGGCTACTGGCCTACCTTTTGTTCTATTCCTTTGATATATGTTTATTTGATTTGTTTATGTGTCTAATAATGTGTGTTAGAGCGTGTTTATGGTCCAGCCATAGGAATATTTATTTAATTTCAAGTTATTTAAATAGAAAACCAGTCTTTCGTGTGTGTTTAAATATGTTTGGAGTGTACGTTGGATTGGAGACACGGAGGGAGCGCTCTAGCTAATCACAGCACTCGTAAATGGTGAGACAGTTGGGAACAGGGGGCTGTTCTGGAGAGGACGCTACCCGACACGGGAGTGGCACAGGACGGAAAGTGCTCGAGGTGACGGCGCAACGGACGCGGAGTCGCAGAGAGAGTTGGAAAGTGTGGAGCGGTTTGAGCGTGGTCGCGACTGATAGAAATACTTTGGAGTGCCGACTTGTGAACTTGTGAGATTTACGTGGCTTCTACAGTGAAGACGTAATACGCGTTTCGAAGTGAATATCTCTCGAGCTGTGTTGTCGTTCATAACCAATTACGTGCAGTAGGAATCTATTGTTTCCCCGTTATTCAACTTATATTTTATTTAATTGCTGTACCATCGACATCAATAAGTGTTTTGCAGAAATATACCACATTCTCAAAAGTACTTCTACTATCGTACTCATCTTTTAAAGTCGTTAAGCCGGCCGCAGTGGCCGAGCGGTTCTAGGAGCTGCAGTCTGAAACCGCGGGACCGCTACGGTCGCAGTTTCGAATCCTGCCTCAGGCATGGATGTGTGTGATGTCCTTAGGTTACTTAGGCTTAAGTAGTTCTAGGTTCTAGGGGACTGATGACCTCAGACGTTAAGTCCCATAGTACTCAGAGCCATTTAAAGTCGTTAAGATAGTACCTGCAGATTTTATTTAATTGCAATCTTTCGTTTATGAATTTATATGTTACAATCATAATTCGCAATTCGCAAGTGATAGAAACCTTCGACCATTCGATTCACGTGTGGATTCTTATCGTATACTGTAGACTCAGCAGGATTTGGCCTGTAATGCGGGAACTGCGTATCTCAGTCCCTAGACAACGAAACCAGCCAAAAACTCTTAATATTTCACCATTGAGTCAGAGGGTGCGTAGTTTATTTGAATGCCCGTAGTTGGGGTTCGTCTGGGATTTGTACCCTGCAAAGTGATAATGCCTTTGCTGTCTGTTATTCATCGTACTATGCAAAGTGTAAAAGCCTTTGCAAAACCAGTAGAGACTTCTGTAGAGTGAACCTCTTAGAAAACACAGTGTCAGATCGAGTTTTTCTTCCGCAAGTGAATTACGCAGCAATTTCCACAGTTAACACATGCTATCGATAGAGGACCTAATCTATCACTTTAAAGGCAATTTGCGTGGGGGCTCAGACTGTAAATAAGCTGAGTGCAGGGAACAGTAGCGGTTAGAGTATTTAACGGAAAGCAGTATCGGAGACGGTTGGAATAGGCGGTAACCGGCGGCAGCTACAATTACGTCAGGCGACTTCCCCAGGGACGGACGCAGCTCAACAGCGGTGCCATGTCAGCTTCTTCGAGTACCCCAGGGTAGTCTTCAGTGTATACTTCCACTACAATCGACGGCACCACCATGGCAGAGGGAACCATCTCAGATCAGATAAGTGCCTGCGCAAATAGATAGATAGATAGTGCTTGTTTCTGGAGTTCTAGCTCCACTTAAAGATCTTGCAATTATAGTATGTGTAATTCTGAACACGGAAGTGAGCAGATTAGTCCGAAGTCAGAGAGCGAAAGTATACCTAGTAGGAATTTAGGCAAGGGGAATGAATGTGGGTGAAATATGTCGTCTCAGCTAATGTAAATGTTCCAGGGAATGGCAAATAATATCAGTGCAGTCCGAACAGACGTGGGTACGTTGCAAACAAGTATGGGCACATTGCAAACAGGTATGGGCACATTGTAAACAGGTATGGGCACGTTGCAAATAGGTATGGGCACATTGTAAACAGGTATGGGCGCATTGTAAACAGGTATGGGCACACTGTAAACAGGTATGGGCACATTGCAAACAGTTACGGATACAATTCGGACTGATACGGGTACAATGCGAACCGAAATAGTTTCCACTGTGAAAAAGCAAGTTGAAAAAATTGTGGGTAACCTTGAAAAAGCAATTGATGATACATTAAAATGTATTCGAGTGCATATGGGGAAAAATATAGACGAAGTTATAATAGTCAAATCTAAAATCTAATTAGTGGACATAGATCTTGGGGAAAAAATAGATATGATACAGACAGAACGTGGGGACAAGGTAAGCGACTGTATAAAAACGCAAGATGCTCATAAAAGCGATGTAAATTTAGCAATTAGTGACATTGCCAATCGAGTAGGTGATGGGGAGAAAGAAGTGGGCAAAATTCAAGATAAATATAGAGTCCAGTATCACTGGTGAAAATGAATTTAAAAAACAAATGCGACAGATAAGAAATGATTTAAATTCGTTAGCCTCCCAACAAGCCATGGCGGTTATAAATATCCCTTGGGCAAATACAGGATCTGTGAAATGTTACGCAGATGATAGAAGATATCGCCCAGTAAATTTCTTGGCTGCGTGTAGGGACGCTTTTGTTCGCCGCATGTTGGACGAAGCGAAAATAAAATACGTTAAACGGCATCTGGAGGGAAACCCACAGTATTGGGCAAATGTTAGATGTAGTTAGTGCTAATCGTACGAAGAGTTCGAAGAGTGTTTAGCCTCGCTCCAAAATTTGTTCAAAAATCAGACATGGATCCAAAATGAATTCTTAAACTTGCTGAGTTACAGGTACGGGAATGAGACAATGAGAGACTTTTGCTAGCGCGAACTTGGCAAACTTATGCATGTGAAAAATCCGTTTGGGTTTTAACGGAAATCACCACGTTTAAAAAGGGATTATCCGAAGATTTGCAGTGGGATCTTGTCTGCAGTCCATGTGATTCCGTGGACGAATTTCTAGAGTTTGTGGAGAAATTAGAGAGGGCTTTGAAGTTCAAACCTCAGAGCAGATCGGGTGATAGTTATCAAAATGGGAAACCAAATAATCACCACCAAAATAACAATCGTGAGAGAAATCAAGGAATTCTTTGGGAGATAATATCACTCTTGTCCGTTCTTCGGCCATTCTGCTCATTTCAGATAACTTCCGTGAACGGAATCCTAGTAAAGAACGCAGATTTGACGGGAGAAATTCGCGCGAAGTGCAGTCGCGTAACAGCCGGTCGGGAAACTGATGTTCGCCACATCTCAGGTCCGAGGATTACGACCTAAACTGGCGATGAAAAGGACTGGAGATAATGGTAATGGTAGAAGAAAGGCAACAAATATGTAGTATGGAGTATGCTAAAGAGGAAGGCTATATAGGTGGCTCTTTCGATAAAAGCAGGCGCGAACGGCGGAAGCATAGATTTGAGAGAGATTTCAGTAGAAGTAATGGGAATAAATTTGCGGGGTATGATGTAAGTTATGAATGTGTAATAAATGACTGTGTGAATGGTGGTGAATGGAAAGATTCAGTGGCTCAAAAAGAAGTTAAACAGGAGATGAATTATGTGAAAGCAAATCGTGTGGAGAGTTCTGAAGAGGTATTAGCAAATAGTAGCAATTGCAGTAAGGAAGGTGTCGTAGTAACAAGTATTTGTGAGTCAGCGAAAAGCGTAGATGTTAGTGAAGGAGGCGTAACATTGGTCTCGCCAGCAGTTGAAGTTAAAACTGTATCGGAGGAGCAGATGATTTATGTATAAAGGGACAGAGTAATGATAATTTATGTAGTGATGTAAAAGCTACTGGCATTGATACTTCGGAGGAAGGAATTTGCGCGTTTCTAGTCCGAATGAAGCTGAAACGGAACTTATTGATGAATGTGTGGATCCTGAAACGTTTGTCAGAGTGTGAATGTGAGAATGTGTGTAAAGTAGGATCGGTTGTTAATCTGGATGAAAAGTGTGTAGAGACGGTAGTGTGTGCTGATTTTTGTCCGATCACAGCAGAAGCTAGCAAGTCTGGAAGCCCCAAAATTGTACAGGGTGGCAGCAATCTGTGTAATGTATCGGAGGAGGATAAAGTTCTGTATGGTTCACGTAAAGTTAATTGGTCGACGGAGGAAAGTAAGGTCTCTGATGTGAATTTGTAGCGATTTAAACGGTCTATCAGTAGATAAGGTTGCTGAGATGGATATTAATGGTGATGATGGCTTAGGCATCAGTGTATTATTTCAGGAAGACAAAGAGTTTACAGTGAATTGATGTGTAATTTTGCTGAAGCTGCAAGTGTCAATAATTTGGAGGGGAAAAATAGTAAAGTTGTGTATGCTATGCCTAGTGAACCAGCGAAAGGTGTGGAATAAATAACAGAAAATTTAGAGAGGGCTGAAGTAAATAGTGTGGATGGCGACAGTTTGTGTAATTAAGTTCGTATGGATTGGTATCTGAAGGAGGAGTGTGGTTTTTGTATGATGGATTGGCGTTGGTGCGGTATAAAAGGAACTATGACCCAATGAGGGAGAAATGGTTGCTCATCATCCTAGCTTATTTGCTGCTAGCGATCCTGAAGTGTTCTCACAACATTCCAACATCTGGTTACCTGGGAGTCATGGAGACTCTGGACCAAACTAGATGCACGTATAACTGGCAACGTCTCTACAGATCCATTAGACACTACATGACCCACTGTATGTCAGCAACGAAAGTACATGCTACAATTACCTCCAGTATATCTGGTAGCAATCACGCCTGCAGCAGCGCCATTACACCAAACTGGAGGTCGACAAATGGGAATGATGGATAATAGTCCGTACACTGGATGCAAGCTGTGTCAAATACCGAAGCTCTGGAAACTGCAAAATTCCTCGTAGAAGACTGTAGGGAAGCAGCATACTCACGCCTTATAAAATTCACATCAGTCTTTCCATTGTGTGCCAGCCTAGTCGACTGTAACTAGCTCTGACGTCATAAATGTTGCGCAATACTTTAAAAATCAAGTAAATAACCTGAAACGTTTCTAGCATGTCATGAGTAATACTAAATCAATATGTGTTCGATATCAGTTCAATAACTTTAACCATTTTCGAAATTTGGATGTTTTTCTGTAAAAATCATTGGCGCAACAGAAAAGAGCTAGAAACTTAAAAATTTCTATTTAGATTACTGTTTCTACTGAATTATTATGTAAACGGATTCTGGATCTCATAAATTAAAATTTTAGTTGAAATTCATAATTTTCTGGTTTTGTCTTAAAAATTAAGGAAGGAAGATAGATTAAGTAGGAGAATAAATACAGCCAGCATGTTTAAATTTAAGTAGAAGGGAGATCCGCTATAATCATAAAGATGTGAGAAGTTTCAATTGAATAACTATAAAACTATAGTGATAGCGTATCTCCAAAGGGCAAGTTCAGAGCTCGTCTGCTGCGTGTAGTGTAATTAAATTAATTCCCTCACCCAAAATATTTGACTTAGCCACATCAGACTTTGATTATGATTACTTACCCGTGTGCTGATTGCACATTTAAATTGAGAGCTTCATCGGCCATCAGCAAAGGAAGCAATGATTTATTCAATAACTTGAAGTGGTGCATTACTAGCCCAGCGGCTAGTCGGGAGAACGGATTTGATCAGGCGTTCCCTTAGCCGTCCGCACCGCGACTTTATATATAAGAACGCTGCGTGAGAGAAAAAGGCCCCAGTTTTCTCCAGACCCTGATTAGCGCACCACCTGTGCCGCGAGTCGCGTCGCGTCGGTATCATTACTATAAACAGCTTCGGATGCCGTAATAAGTTACTCGGGATACGCATAACCATGAAATCGTTTTCGAGTGAAGTGTTAATTCTGGGATGACTTGAATGATCTATCTTCAGTTTGCGTATGTCGTATTTTCACATGCCGCCGCGGGACAGACATTCTACCATTATTTAGCGTGGCGTTTGATGAACATTATCATCAAATTATGTCGAACATTCACTTAAACATTTAATTTGAACAGTTATAGTTGCATCAGCGCATTAGACTCTGAACTGCTCTGGTAGTTGGATTGTGTGGATTATTTTTGGTCTGTGACTTTCAAAATATAGTGAACATTTTACAGAGAATGTTTTTTTTTTATTATGAATCCCAGACAATCTCCTAATTCCTCAGAGCTATAAGCTGTAGCTATAAATGTATTTCTCAGATGAAGTGGGCACTAGGAATTCTAATTACAGGCTTCACGTTTTGCTAATCACTTTCTGGTTGCCAATATTGTAATTGGAGAGCCAGTGTTGAGAACGGCAGACAACAGCATTAAATAAATTAATAGGAACATTTAATAACAATAAATCCACCCGTTGCCCCACAAGACGTCATTACGAAGCACAGACAATCCTGTGTGATGATTTCTGATCGAAAAAAGATATCTAGTCGGGGCTAGTATCAGAAGTAGTTTCACGTTGTGACATCATCCACAGGATGACAACTGCCTATCATCCACCGATAGACGGTCCCACGAATGTTTAATAAGATGTTGGCAGACATGTTCTCAATTTATGCTGATGTTTCGACATTCACATGAAACAAAGTGACTTGAGACTCTGCAAGTTTCACACTGTTCTTACTGCTCCACAGTCGCAAGGTCAAAACGACAATGGGTACACTGTTCAGTCATATACGTAGGGTGACTGCATGAGACACCTCATTGCAGGAGCGAGGAAGCAAGCGAGCTGGCTTGCGTACGGACACTGAACGCTGACAAGAATGCCGGTGGTGGTGTAATTCTATGTGTCACCTAATGAAATACAGCCCAGGAGCCTAGGTATGGATTTTTACGCGTGTGTGACATAGTCCATGTCCTCCGTATGAAGAGGTACTACAGGTCAGAGACGTAGATCGACGATGGGATGTTCAAGGAAACCGAAAACCAAGACGACGAACGTGAAGCCTCCATGGTAAGAGTTACCTTTGATGCTCTTCATAGTGAAAAGGATGTAACAGCTCGACCAGGATGTGAGAATCCATCACCATTGCCTTTTGGAAGACCACTGACAAGATCTAGAGGCAAGGTGCTCTAGTCGGTTCCAATGTGAAGATCTGAAGCAGCATGTTGCTCTTTCTCCATAGAGGGGCCAATGCTATAAATGGACTCTCACTAAATTTTGGGAAAACACAGTGTACATAATTCTCTACAGTGAATGGCATAACACCATTGATAAATATAAACTCTCTACAGGAATCTGTTGCTAAGGCAGAATATTCAAAATCTCTGGGCATATACATTTATGAGAAGTTGAAGTGAAAAAAAAAAAAAAAACACATTCGTGATCTGCTGGAACAGTTAGGTTCAGCTACTTATGCCATTAGGGTTATTGCTAATTTTGGTGATTCATTCACTTCTTTCATATGGCATCGTATTTCAGAGTAATTCATCATTAAGACAAAAAGTATTCATTATACAAAAGCACATAATCATAATAATAGCTGGAGCGCGCCCAGGATCACCTTGTAGACAGTTATTTAAGGAACTGACGATGTGCGAAGTACCTTCGAAAGACGTGTATTCACTAATGAAATTTCTTGTTAATAACCCATCCTAATTCAAACGTAATAGCGAAGTGCCTAGCTACAACGCTAGAAGGATGTATATCTTCACTGTTCTGTGTTAAATCCAACTTTGACATAAAAGGGAATGAAGTATGCTGCCACAAAAATCTCTGGTCATTTGCCAAATGGCATTAAAAGACTGACAGTTAGCCAACCAATATTTGAAAACCAAATTAAAAGAATTTCTGAACGGCAACTTCTTCTGCTCAATAGATGAATTTCTAGATATAAAGGAGGAACTGTAAAAATAAAATAAAACAAAACAAAAATAATAAAAAATAAAAAACTGTGTGATGAAGATTTACGTTAAACCGACATGTTCCACATCACTACAAAGTGTCGTGTTCATCCATTACCTATGGAGCAAGTATTAATGTAACGTGAAGCTAGCACCACTAGCCGGTATGGTGCCAGTCGCTGGGCCCAACGTGACGTATTTATCATTTTTGGAAAGTTCTTGAACTATCTTATTTTTGTAATGTTTCTACAGCTGAAATATTCGACGGTTGCACAGATACTAGCTTTCCGGAATGTTCTTAATGAAAATGCTTCAGGGCGAAATGTTGTCTTTCATTAACGACCCAGTTTTCGGATTTGGATTTCAATGTGGTTACAACTTGCAAAATTTTAGTCAGTTTACGTAGTAGGATGCCGTGTATAACACACCTTAACGTCCAAGCGAGCGACTGTGTGGTTCCTTACATAATTTACAACAATGTCTACAGCGAGTGCACCGTCGTTTGCCAACAGCAACAGATGCACTCTCTGTACCAGAACGTGACCGCACTGTCTCAGATAACATTAATGACTTGCAAGCAACAATGTCATGAGAAGCAGTGCAAGCAGCAGTAATCAGAAGCAGTGCCAGTCAACACGAGCACCAGTACCGTAAATGTGCCAGCTGGAATAAATACGTAAATCTATAAAAGGGTGGTCAAAAACAGCCTGAAAAGCCTGTAAGAGTGTTGCAGGGATGGATGTATTGAAATAATTCTTAAGGAAGAAGTTCGATATTTTGCACCATTTCCGAGTTTTACAGCATTAAAGTTAGCCAACCAAGTTTTTGCGTGCGCTAATTCTGGCATATGCGCACGATAAAGTGCGCTAATGCATATACAACTTTTGAGTCCATGAGTTATCACTTGTTCAGTTCTCATTACCAGGTAATATGCGCCTCTTTCGTGGGCATGAACTCGCAAATTGCGATTTTGTTTCTTTATCACTTGTAGAATATTTCAGAACAAATGAAAATTTGTTCCAGGCTGGGACTCAAACCGTGATTTCCCGATTTTCGCAAGCATTCCCAAAGAAAAATTGTGACAGACTATATAACAGAGATACTGCACAACACTAGTTTCTCACTTCCAAAAAACTATAAAGATAAGCGAGCAAAAGCTACGTTTTTTCGGTAAGAGGAAACGACAACCTCTGTGAGACTGCTTGAATTTGCAAGTGAGACTACCTGATGGGCTAACTTCAATGCTAATTAACTGGAAAACGGCGCAACGTATCGAATTTTCTCTTAATAATTATTTCTCAGAACAACCTCCTCAGGAGCACCCTTTCACGATTTTCAAACAGTTTCTGACCATCCTACGTATATAAAATAGATGTATGTGTGTGTGTTCCATATCGCTTCCTAAACCAGTGGATTGATTTCAGCCTAACTTGGTACACATAATACTATTGTCTGGAAACAAATACTGCAGGGTATGAAACACCTCGCTCCACTAGGGGTGAGAACGAAAAGGCCTGGTAATACTTGAAATCTAGGCTGACTTAATGACTGGTGTGTTGTGTGGATAGCATCAGAATGGGTTCCAGAGGCTATACATGCTGATGGGCATAGCTGAGCTGAGAGATGGAGGAGGTGAATAGAAGGAGGGACGATAAGGAGATGAACAGAGAAAGATGGTGGAACAGATGAACAGATTGAGGAGTGAGAGGGAGGTGGCCAGGGAGAAGGGAGACGAAGTGATAGACAGACGGAAGAGGGAAGGGATGCACAGATATAGGAAGATGTAAAGGTGGGCAGAGAGAATGGGTGGAAGGAGATGGGCAGGGAGACAGGGAGGAGAAGATGGACTAATAGAAGACTGAAAAAAAAAAAAAAACAAATAACCGAACAAAGCCGAGTTTTCTATTAGTAAATAAATAAACTAAATGTGTCAAACTCCATTGTGCTTAGTAATCCATATTAAACTGTCTCTAAGAAATAGGGGTTTATTCTCAATTTTCATGTTGCCTGTCCTTCTGGGGTTAATGTTGTGTAGGAACCATATAACCTCAAGGCATGACTGTGTCAGAGCACCACATGGCCTCAAACCTCTATCAATTTCGTAAGATAATGGCAGCAGCATTCTGCACTTTCGCTGTTTCCACACTGACAATGGGGGAGAGTCTTAAAACGCTACGTTTCGGAGCTTTGCGTAGAAGTTTTGTCCACATGCAGTCTACATAAATTCATATCACGCAATAACTTTAATTCCTAATATATACCATACCTTCATGTTGTGTATGTCGGGCACACTCCTGCTTTTTAACACAACACTTGTGTCCATAGGGCTGTATTGATACGTTACTGTTTGGACGACTACTTAGGCACGCTATCGCATCTCGACTAGCCCGCTAAATCATCCGATCATATTCTCACAGAATATGTCTGGAACCGGCATGTGAAACGTAGCAGTCAACATCCCAGAAATTTGGAAGCTCCGTGGGATCTAGCGAGTGACTCCAGCTGGAGGCGGTCGTTCTGGACAAACCTGTCAACTCCCTGCGTCGTCGAACGTAGGCCTTCATCAGTGGTACGGGCAGTGTACTGTACTGCGGTATTGAGGCGATCGCTACTCGGAGGTCACTAATATTTTGTCTGATGTCCTGAACTGACACCAATAGAAGTTTTTCCAAGACTAGTGTTGATTATGAAACATAATACGTGCTTAATCAGTAGGCATTGCTCTTTTCCTCTGGTGTGGTTATTAGTTAGTTCTAAGTAATTGTTTCTTATATTCTTTGATTAGGAGAGAGTCGTCAGCATCTACACAACCCCCAGTCACCAACATGTTCATTATCACAGGTGAGATTTTCTTGACAGTATATTTTAACGAGCACATCACGCTTTATGTGACATTAACAGACTTGCTCAAACTTTCTCGAGTTATCAGGCGAGACCTGCCGTCATGTTGTCGCAACATTTGGCCAATTTTCTCACTGGCCATGCTCAACTGAAGCGACCAATAGGAAACTCATCGAAAGCTGCATCAAGACAACGGCACAACTCGGCTCACAACTCGAGAAAACTTCATCACAGGAATTCGCCCAGAAAGCCTGCAACCAAAGAAACATACAAATGCGATACTCACCACTTTTGTTCAGGTGCCGCTGGCGAAAATTCCAGTCGTGCTGGTCGGCACATCCTCTCCTGGCGCTTACAGCTTTCATGATATGGCGAAGAGCGCGCAGTAACTGCGAGAGAACAGGACGCCTCAGGTGATCCGTCACGAGAGTTTCTTCGTTCCAATCCGTATCGTCCAACCTTTCAAAATAAAATGGAGAGTCACTTGCTGTAGCAAATGTTAGTCTACAACAAACATTTTGACGAGGTGACTGGATACAGCTGCCAGAATTTGAACAAATACATGTTTGCCATCAGATGTACAAGTTTATCAGATTTTTTCTTTATTCTTTGCCGGTTTCGGTCGTTGCGACCATCTTCACAGGAAGACTATATCAACAAAGCAAACTAACAATGTGTACGGAAGATAAAACAAATGAGTTGTCAAGTTGAACAACCTAAACATGAGGAAGTACTTATGAGAGACCTGTACCTTAGATGTATATGAATTTCAACTTTCCACTGGATAAACTGAAAACCATTAGTCCTAAAATGTCTACAGAACGACATATAACAGTCCATGATCAGAATATCAACCTTAAATTGACTTCACTATGATAAAACGAATCGATCATTAACATGCCAACGCCAGGACACCTCTGTTTATATAAGTACCTTAAAGAACTTATGCATATATCAGAAATCGAAATACCTTATAATACTCGGTTTGTGTTATACACGAAGATATACCGGGTGATCTAAAAGTCAGTGTGAATTTGAAAACTTAATAAACCACGGAATAATGCAGATAGAGATGTAAAAATGGACACACATACTTGGATTGACATGGGGTTTCATTAGAACAACAACAACAAAAAAGTTTTGCTAGACACGTGAAAGATGTCTTACGCGCATCGTATGGTGATGATCGTGTGCCCAGCAGCCGCTTTCGTCATGCTTGGCCTCCCAGGTCGCCAGACCTCAGTCCATGCGATTGTTGGCTTTGGGGTTACCGAAGTCGCAAGTGTATCGTGATCGACCGATATCTCTACGGATGATGAAAGACAACATCTGGCGCCAATGCCCCATCATAACTCCGGACATGCTATACAGTGCTGTTCACAACATTATTCCTCGACTACATCTATTGTTGAGGAATGATAGAGAACATATTCAGCATTTCCTGTAAAGAACATAACCTTTGCTTTGTCTTACTTTGTTATGCTAATTATTGCTATTCTGATGAGATGTAGCTCCATCTGTCGGACATTTTTTGAACGTTTGTATTTTTTTGGTTCTAATAAAACGCCATGTCATTCCACGCATGTGAGTCAATTTGTACCTCTCTATCTACATTATACCGTGATTTATTCAGTTTTCAAATTAAAGTGACTTTTTGATCACCCAGTATATTGTCAACCATCAATCAAATACAGACTATGATGGTCTGTCTCTAAAAGAACATAATATTTACAATGTGTCTGGGTTGTTAACAGCATGAAGAAATATAGTCGCCAGAGGAAACGATATACTGAGAAACATCTACTAAAGAACGCCTCTTGTATACACTTACCTTCAGTAGGCGCAAAAGAAAAGTATGTATACATCTGTTTACATTCCAGAATAATATACGTCATCGAAACAGCTCAGTTAACAGTTACTGGTGTAATATTGTCTAAAGAAAACTTTATGTGAGGGACTCGTTACCAAGTCACATTTAATTTATTAATATAGGACAGCACAACCAACTGGCCGCTGTTGAAACGAGTACATGGCAGTAGTTATCTATATATGGGGAATCAAGATGTTTCACATTTTAAATATCATCTCGTAATAATCGATTTGTGTTACACAAAAGACAAAATATTGTCACATTAATAACAAGTTGAGGAAATCAATCAGCCCTCTCGCTGAATATAAGAAATTTTACCTATAAATGTATTTAAAAAACAAATGTATAAAAATTATATGAACTATGTATATTACATCTATCTCTTAAAGAACGTGTAACATTAGCACTAAACTTAATCTAGACCTCTAACATCACACATCCTAGGTCTTAAGCACTGACTAACCAGACCTGAAGCACGTCATAATCAAGACCTTGCACAGTCTTGCTCCAGGCATCTCGTGACTCAGAATTTGGGAAATTTCTCACTCGGATATCAGCGATCACACTGTGTAGATATCAGGTAGTACAAGTACTCCGACTTCACACTGAGCTGTGCTCTCCTTGCTCTGGCGCGTCGCCAGAGGGGGGGCCACAGTGCTTAGCGCGCGATCGCCGGCGGCTTTCGGAGACAGAGGACGTACTAGGGCAGTTTGTGGCAGGTGGCCAGCGTGGACGGCCACGTTCCGCGAGCGGGACTGTATCGTACGGTGAGCCGTTTTGAGGTGGGAAGCCACGCACTGTCGCTGTTTGTGTTGCACCTCATCCAGGAGGGCGGTGAGGCGATGCGCCTGGGGCCGTGATGTTCTGCCGTTTGTATTGCCGCGTTACAGGCTTCTTGTGGTGAAATTGATCATTCCTTGTGCATTGTCCCCCCCCCCCCCCCCGGCCCTTAAACAGGACGTGGTGGTTTAAACTGTGGCCTTTGGTTTGTGAAACTGTAGCCGTTGGTATTCAAAGCTGCCTCACGAGACTAGACTCTTGCTTCCTAGTATGTGCCGGTTGTTTGCTATTCATTTTGCTACTCGCAAAATTGCACCGGCGAGATTGCCTTCTAGTAGAGCGACGCTCACTGTTTGACAGTTTGAATCTGCCTGTGGTCTCGTGTGTGTGTTCACCGTTAAATGGTAGATTGTCAACTTGATTTGCAAGTTTGCATCTTGCATCTTGCGGCTTCGGCTTTCTTGTAGTGTTCCCCGAATTTTCCTGTTGTTCTTACCGTATAGCGTCGAATGACGGTTTGTTTAAAGGCAAGCAACAAGAGGAGCCTTTCAACAGAGCGCCGTTGAGTGTTCAGTGAGCGTACAGTTAAAATTATTCTTATAACCCGATACGTCTGTGATTATTAATAACTTGGCAAGATTACTACCTTTCGACAGAGCGCCGTTGATATTTTCTGTTGTTATTAAGGTGCGCCGTTGAATCACACTTTGTTTAACGGCAAGCCACGAGAAGAGCCTTTCGACAGAGCGCCGTTGAGTGCTCAATCAGCATAAGCTGTAAATACTGTTAATATCAATGTTTTGCAGACACTAGCAGTTGAACTCTGGGCTTGTGTGACTTGGTTGATTACATAGTTTTAGTTTCTTAAAACAGATATGTATGTTGGTGTTTAAGCCCCTTTTATGTATGTGTATGTTGGGTTGCAGCAGGTCTGGCGACTGATTATTAGCGTTGGCAGCAAGATAACATAGTTATATATAGATGTTGCTGTTTAAACTTTCTCATTATTAATGTATGTATATGCTCGGTCGCAGCAGGTCTTATGACTAAGTATTACTGTTGTCAGTAACACCTGCTACTTGTTGCTTCAACGATTATGTAATTGTAGTCCTTTATCTATGCCTGTTAATATTTAAAAGGGTGAAATAATTCTGGCCATTTAATAGTCTTACCCTCAGCAGGTTTACCTGGTATCTTACGACCATCAGCTGCCGTATTCTGGGCTTGTTGCTTGGTTGATTACATTTTTCTAGTTTTATGTACATACGTTTTTCGCAACAGGTCTGAGAATTGACCCCTCATTATTGAGAATTGTGCCCCAGTTGTTGGTTTGATTGTGTAGTGACCATAATTTTGGTATATCCTTTTATATACATTCTTCCTATTTAAGGTTTGGTAACACAAGAAACGTCTGTATTTACGATCACTGCAGGGTCGACATTGGCTTCCGATGTTCCGCACCCAACCGTTATACTGTACCCTGTACCTGGGGCGCGTATTTGGCTTAGAGAGTTGCCTATTGTGAGGTGCGCCACTCGGAGGCTGTATTGCTCGATCCCCCGGGACTTTCCCTAGTCTTCCCACTCCCACTCCTACGTAACGATAAATCCAGACTTGAGTGGGACCATATCACGTGCTCCTTACTCACTGAGGAACTACAGCATTAAACATGAGCAACTGGAAGCTGTACATGTTCATAAGCAACACGAGAAGCGTGTTAATCACATGTTGCACAACAACAATAACTGACCAATATGTAAAGTTCAGTTCATTAATAACAGTGTACAAATCGCATGTACATAGTTGTACATTAACTCAATATATTTCAGTGGAACATGAAAGAATAGAAGTGTAAGCAAACTACATGACACAGAATGATGCGTACAATGATTTTAAGTTCAGTGTAGAAGTTGAAACAAATATAAGTATCCATTAATCGACATATAGTCTTTCCTAATTTATCTAAATATCTCATTTTACTGATTGCACAACCATTGAAGGTCATAATGACCTAAAAACCTCATTATTACACTTGTACCATGAAGACAAAAGAAGATGTACAATATAAGAACCTCTTTGATCAAGAAGCCAGTCAATTAGTTTTTTATAACTCAGAGAACTTCTCTAAAATTTATTCTTTGGCTCCTAAAATACTGTTAGTGAGTAGTTTAATGATACATAAAATCTCAGTCTCTTGTAGTAAGTTCATACCTACACATTTACCAATTTTGTGTATTAATTTCAAGCTGTTTTCCATATTACCTATAGTATGGCCACATGATTTTAGATGTGCTGCTAAGGTAGAGGAACTGGAATGACTGGAATGATCATGTTTCTTGTGGCTACTATATGTCTTCTTGCGGTTAATAACTTAGGGGAAATGTAAATGTTATATTCTTTCAGAGACCGACCATCATAGTCTACATTTTATTGGTGGCTGACAATCTACAGCGTGATTCAGAAGTAAATCTACACACTTTGTCATTTTGCTCTTATTTTGATGCATTTGTTACACTCACAAACACGGTTTTGTTTGAAATTGCTTTATTTCTTAGAAATATAATAGTGGGGATCACACGTGCAAAATGAACAAATCAAAATTAATTATTGTGAGAAAGTACCGACACGATGGGATATCACACACCCTCGGTATGCTGCAGGGTCCGTTCATTACATTCTGTACAGTTGCAAAGCCATTTTCTATTAGTTGCCGTAGTTGTGCTACATTTTGAATTGCAAGACCATGCACGAGCTCCTTGACACAGGCCCAAAGGTATACGACCAGAGGGTTAAGAGCCAAGCCTCTGGCGGGCGAAGCAACTGCTGCTGTGCGACCTATCCAGTTACCGGGATGAGCAGCTGCCTACCGACTGAAATATGTAGGCGTACCGAAGTGCATAAACCATAAGTTGGTTCGTGTACCGAGTGAGACATCATAAAGCAGACCAACCAATTCCAAGAACTGTCGATACACTCTACCAGTTAGCCCCTGTGGAATAACATGCAGTCCGAGTAACTGGCTGTCCATTATATCAACCCAAATGTTCACTGCGATACGATGTTGATGTTCAAATCAACATCAGTCGATATTAAGGGGAACACAACCCGCCAAAAACCTGTGCTGACCCATGATGTAAGGGCCTATCACATTATGCGTCGTAGCTCGGAGGTAAAGCAGTTACAGATATACATTATTTAATATTTTACTCTTATTTTGACACATGCATTACACTCACTGAGCATGTACAAATGCTTTTAAATCTTCATGTATATATTTGTACATAACACAAGTCGATTACTAAAAGATGATCTTTGTACTCTATGGTATACAGATTTTTCATACATGCATCAGTTATTCGATGTACTCTTATCAACAGAGGTTAGTCCGTCTTTTTACCCTACTGTTTTATCACACTGAAGTAAATTTTGGGCCAGTATGCTAATCATGGCCGGTTACATGTGGCTCTTTAAAAATTTTCATACTCTGACAGTTTTCAATTTATTCAGTGAAAAGTTCAATTACATATCCATCGAATGAACAGTTTTTTGTAAGTACTTTATTATATTTACCTCGATCAGCTTGACAACTCTGCATACACCGTTCATTTTTTATATAATTTTCCTCTGAAGATGGTAGCTATACCAGAACTGGGCGAAAATAAGGAATAAATTTGTGCAAGTAATGAGAAACATTTAAGTCTTTAGTATATATGAAACTTGATTATATTTTCAAGAATAGAATATTGCAGGGTAAACTCGACTTGCTCATTCCCAAGTTTTCATGTTTTCCTGTGACAGAGGTGCACGTGTCGTTAGAGATGAATCGGGTACTAGACTGAGCCATTCCGGGTAAATTATGAGTGATAATTGAGTCTGCGGACAGATTTTGGTAAAATGAGTGGTCACTGTCGAAATGCAAGAACGCCAGTGCATACGTACATCCAAAGCTATGACACGACAAGGACATTCTTTAATACAGGAGGGTCACCATTGGAGTGTGACCATAAGAACATACGCATATACATACAAAATGTGTTCATGGGTGAAAATTACTATTTGATAGCCAGGCTGTGGAACTCCGTGTTACTTCGTTTTAAGTCTTTCATTCCGTGCGCCACATCATAACTCATTGACTGTTCCTTAACACTACAGTCACGTGCGACACTTTTACGATAGCCAATCCTTCAAGACGTGCTCACGTGTCCGTTGTGTCGTTACGAATAGGCGATTCGAGTCTTGAGCATTTGCGATGAGCAAGATCAAACCCTGCAGCCTTATTCACTTAATTGGTTACGATAAGCACTATTTAGAATTGATTTCTTTCAAAACTTGTCTTCTTAAGAATTGGCACCTTGGAACCTTTGGTTCTAAGTTCAGTAGGAGTACTACTGGATAAAACTGGCAACCACTGAGTGGGAGATGATCTGGCAACGCCATTAATGGTCGTAATGGGGTCCTTCTGTCCTATTTGTATGTGTGTTGGCTCCGGTCTAGCAAACTGACAATGGTTGGGAGAGCGATGTGCTGACCACATGCTCCTCCATATCGGCATTCAGTGACGTCTATAGGCTGAAGATGACACGGCCAGTAAAATTGGGCCATCCGAGGCCTGTTTTAGTTTTAGCTGTGGGGCACTATATTCAGCAGCTGAGTACAAAATTAAATTGTTGAATTAAGCGTCTTTTTCTGTATTTGCAGCCCATTTGTCCAACAGTTTGGTGTTGTAGGTTTACTACTGAGCCAAGCTTCTGTGACATTTTCGTGAAAACCTGGACAATGACAGTCACAGTCCACAAACCAGTCCGTTGATGGGGTGGCTTGCGTGCCTTAGCCATACAAATAGCTGTGCCAGAGGTGCAACCACAACAGAAGGGTACCTTTTCAGAGGCCAGGCAAACCTGTGATTCATGGAGACGAGCACCGACCTTTCCAATATCTGCAAGAGTTTGGATGATTGACTGATCAGGCCTTGTAACATCCGCAAAAAAGAACTTGTTGTTTCCGTACTGCGAAGGGCTGAAAGAGGGGAAATTACAGCCATAATTATTCTCGAGAGAAATTACCTACATTGTATGATTAAATGATGATGGTATCCTCCTGGACAAAACATGCCGGTGCTAAAATAATACCGATTCGGATCTCTGGGCATGGACTAGTCAAGAGCATGTCGTATCAGAAAAAACAAAACTGGCATTTTGCGGATCGGAACGTGGAATCGTGGATCCCTGAATGGGACAGGTGTGTTCGAAAATTTAAAATGGAAAATGTACAGTCTGAAGTGGGATGTAATGGGAATTAATGAATTGGCTTGGAGAAGAAACAGAAATTCTGGTCAGGAGAATACAGGTTTTGTAAATAGAAAATGAAATAGGTATAAAGCAGGAGCACGTTTAATAACGAATAAGAAAATATGATTACAGGTACGTTACGATGAACAACATAATAAACGCATTATCGTAGCCAAGACAGACATAAAACTCACTTCCATCACAGTAGTAGAAGTTTATTTGCCAGCTGGCTCAGCAGATCATGAAGAGATTGCAGAAATATAATAATAGGTAAACGAAATTATTCACATAGTTAGGGGAGACGAAAATTTAATTGTGATTAGGAACTAGAATTCGATAGTGGGATAAGGGAGAGAAATAATAATGGTCAGTTAAATGGAGTGAGGAAAAGGAATGAAAGAGGAAGCCACGTGGTAGAATTTTGCATAGAGAATAATTTAATCATTGCTAAGACCTGATTTCAGAATCATGAAAAAAGGCTATCTATTTGGATGGGACCTATAGACACCGGAGGGTTTCATAATGATTGTATAATGGCCAGGCAGAGGTTCCAGAACCAACTTTTAAATTGTAAGGCACTTCCAAGGATAGATGTGACCTCTGACCACAATTTATTGGTTGTGAACTGCAGATTAAAACTAAAGAAACTGCAAAAAGGTACAGAGTTAAGGAGAGGCGACCTGTATAAGTTGAAAGAATCTGCGATTGTTGAGAGTTTGGGGGAGAGTATTTGAAGAGGAATGGTTAGCTTAAATACGTAAAAAGATCAGGCGTAGTAGAAACACTTGGACAACACGGCAGGTACTGAATTCAAGTGCTGAAAGGAGAAAATATAAGAATGCAGCAAACGAAGAGCTTGAGACAGGGTTTTAGTCTATCCCAAACGTCGAAAAAATGGGATTGATTTTAAAGTCCATACGGCTAAGCAGGAATGGCTGGAGGACAAAAATGTGTTACTAGGAGAAAGAAGGTAAAGCATACAGGAAAAATATAGAGACGTTTGGAGAAAAGAAAAGCAGTAGTATGAATATGAAGACGTCATGTGGAAAACCATTACTAAGCAAAGAAGGAAATTTGAAAGGTTGGAGGAAGTAAGTAGAGAGGCTATATAAGCGACGTGAACTTGAAGGCAATATGACAGAAAGGGAAAAGGATGTAGATGGATATTAGATGAGAGATACGATACTGAAAGAAGCATTTGACAAATGACTCAAACACCCAAGTCGGAACAAGACCCCCAGAGTAGACGATATTCTTTCAAATATCCTTAGGAGGGCCAGCCATAACGCAACTGTTCCACTTGGTGTTCAAGATGTATGACGCAGGCGAAACACCCTCAGACTTCAACAAGAATTTAATAATCCCATTTCCAATGAAAGCAGGTGCTGATAGAGGTGACTGTTACCAAACTATCAGTCTGATAATTCATGGTTGCAAAATACTAACACGAATTTTTTATAGAAGAATGGAAAAAACTAGTAGAAATGGACCTCGAGGAAGGTCAATCTGGAGTCTGGAGAAATGTTGTAACACTTTAAGCAGCGCTGACCCTACTACTTATGTTAGAAGATAGGTTAAGGGAACGTAAACGTACGTTATAGCGTTTGTAGACTTAGAGAAAGCTTTTGACGATTTTGTCTGGAATATTCTGTTTGAAATTCCGAAAATAGCAGGGCTTAAACATAGGGAGTGAAAGGCTATTTGCAACTTCTACGGAAACCAGAAGGCAGTTATAAAGAGTCAAGGGGTATGAAACGGAAGCAGTATTTGAGAAGGGCCTGAGAAAAGAATGCTGAAGATCAGATGAGTAGACCATGTAACTAATGACAAGGTATTGAACCGAAATGCCCAGAAGCGAAATCTGTGACACAAATTGACTAGGAGGGATCTATTGATAGGACCCAATGTGTGACACCAAGAGGTCACAAATTTAGTGGTGGTGATGGTGGTGGTTAGTGTTTAACGTCCCGTCGACAACGAGGTCATTAGAGACGGAGCGCAAACTCGCGTTAGGGAAGGATTGGGAAGGAAATCGGCCGTGCTCTTTCAAAGGAACCATCCCGGCCACAAATTTAGTATTGGAGGGAAGTGTGGCGGGGAGGAGTTCAAAATCGTAAATGGAGACCAAGAGGTGAGTACAGTAAGCAGTTTCAGAAACTGCAGATTCCATTTATTATTCGGAGATAAAGAGGCTTGCACGAGATAGAGTATCATGGAGAGCTGCATGAAACCAGTCTTCCGGCTGAAGACCACAACAACACACACAATATAACACTCAGAACTTCGAATCGACGTCGGAGGACGCAGTGCTGACCGAGCCGCCGACGTCTGAGAAAGACGACTTCCGGCGCCGTGAAGACAGTTGCTGCCAAAGCTGACTGCGCATCCGCCGCCTCCACACAATAAAACCCTAATCAGTAAAGAACTGAACAAATACTGGTGAGTACTAGTCGAAACTTTATTCTCTGTGGTGCAACACCGAAATCCTTGTACCATTATTTGTGTATATTGTGTACAACCATAAAGACAACTGAGTATTTTTTGTGTAGAAAGGTTTAGTAAAATGTTAATTAGGGAATAGTAATTTTCAAAATGTCGAAGATAACCAGAAAGGGTAAATTAGATCACGACAAAGGTGAATCTGAAATCAGAGAAGAATCGGTAAAGAGATTGAGTAAAAATGTAGAAAACATTCCTTCTCTTGACACAGAAAATGAGCCAAGAGAACGAATGGACGAACAGAAAGTGCTCACGACTTCCGAAGAAGAGATAGAAAAAGTTCCAGATGTCGTAGAGGCTCAGGTAACAATAATTAATGATTAAAGAGAAACTTCTGGGTTGGCGAAGGCTTCTTCCTTGCAAAACGTAGATATGAAACTGAACAACATATTCATATCAAAGATGGAAGAACGTGATTCACGTCAAGCAGAACGAGATAAGGCATTTAGACTTGAAATGGTGAAACGTGATAAAGAAAGAGAAGAATATCTTGCACAGAAGGAATGAGAAAGAGAAGAATATTTTAGAAAGAAAGAACAGGAAAGGGAAGAAGAGAATAGAAAGTTTAAGCAGCAAATGTTCGAATTACAGAGAGCTTGTGATCTCACATATAATCAGAAACTCGAAAAAGTACAGACTAAGATCAGTGACATCTCTGGTGCTGTACAAACACTAGAAGAAAATCTCACTGTAGTGAAATCAACTCAAGACTCTGTAGTACAGCAGGTTCGGAATTGTATCAAAAAATGAATGAACTGCAGTGAAACACTAAACAAATTGTCGATTCGTTTGTGCTTGAAAAATCTAGACAGTGGGAAAAAGAAATGTCCGTATGGATAGATGAAAAATCAGAGGAGGTAAAAAAGCGAGTAAATGACTTAAACACTTCAACTAGTGAAACAAAATTAAACACATATAATGCTGAGGACATTGAACAAATAAAAGAGGAATTTCGTGTGATCAGAAACAAAGTAATCAACGAAATACGTAAGGATATGGAGAATTCAAGTCGTTTTGGCCGCGTTCCTAATGATAATATAAAGGATCTTAGTCAAGACGTACAGGAATTTTCTGTTAAACGTCGACATCGTGACACTAATCCAGAGAAAAGAAGGCGTCACAAATACAAAACGATCGGAATTGATAGTGATGAAAGATCTTAGCTTGAATTTGAGTCGTTCATTCAGAAAAATTCTTTGTCGTCTATTAAAATTGAAAGCAGCTTATTTAAAAAACTTTGAGGTTCGCCGATGACATTGTAATTCTGTCAGAGGCAGCAAAGGACTAGGAAGAGCAGTTGAACGGAATGGACAGTGTCTTGAAAGAAGGATATAAGATGAACATCAACAAAAGCAAAACGAGGATAATGGAATGTAGTCAAATTAAATCGGGTGATGCTGAGTGACTTAGATTAGGAAATGAGACACTTAAAGTAGTAAAGGAGTTTTGCTATTTAGGGAGTAAAATAACTGATGATGGTCGCAGTAGAGAGGATATAAAATGTAGACTGGCAATGGGAAGGAAAGCGTTTCTGAAGAAGAGTAATTTGTTAACATCGAGTATAGATTTAAGTGTCAGGAAGTCGTTTCTGAAAGTATTTGTATGGAGTGTAGCCATGTATGGAAGTGAAACATGGATGATAAATAATTTGGACAAGAAGAGAGTAGAAGCTTTCGAAATGTGGTACTACAGAAGAATGCTGAAGATTAGATGGGTAGATCACATAACTAATGAGGAGGTATTGAATAGGATTGGGGAGAAGAGGAGTTTGTGGCACAACTTGACAAAAAAAAGGGACCGGTTGGTAGGACAAGTTTTGAGGCATCAAGGGATCACAAATGTAGCATTGGAGGGCAGCGTGGAGGGTAAAAATCGTAGAGGGAGACCAAGAGATGAATACAGTAAGCAGATTCAGAAGGATGTAGGTTGCAGTAAGTACTGGGAGATGAAGAAGCTTGCACAGGATAGAGTAGCATGGAGAGCTGCATCAAACTAGTCTCAGGAATGAAGACCACAACAACAACAATTCTGACATGGTCACTGAACCTTAGCAGCTATGTTCAAAGTTTTAACACATTTTAGGATAAATGGTATTTAAACTTTCTTCATTTTCTATGCTTTTGGTAAGAAGGTTTAAAATCATTGTTGCTTTCTGCAACAGAATTAATAGTTAGAATTTCAGTTTTAACATTTATTATTAGTATAAGTATTTGAACGTTATATTTGTAATAGAGTAAGAATAGTAAAAGTATTTTTCTATCTCAGAGCCGGAATAGCATTAACCTTTGCACAATGTGCTGGTTTAGAACTTTCAGTCGATTATGCAGATTAAGTATCTCACTGAATACTATGAAACTATATAAAGAAGAATAGATTCTACAGACTAAAGAAGAAAGGACTTGGTAAGAAAGAGACTTACGTGAATGATAATTACATGTAATTGACAATTCGTAACAGGAAATTATTTATAGCCATATTTGTAGAGATAAGAAATGGTACAATAATTTCTGTGTTACTATTTTACCACAAAAGAACTGCAGAGGTAGGTAAGTTTTGAACACGGTAGTTGACTAAGCTGAGTCGTTTACTGAACTTTAACAGTGTTAAACATGAGTTAAAAGTGTTTCGTGTGATATCGTGTGACGAAATGGTGTTAGATGAACTTCTAAATACAAGTCGCTGAGAATAATGACCTTCTCTTGAACTTAGTTAAAGACAAGTCCAGATTATGTACTGTTACAAGAAGTCCAGTACGAACCTAAACCAGCGTATCCTTTGATAAACGTATGAGTAAACTACATAAATACTGACAACAATGAAATAATGAGTGTTTGTATTGTTCTGTAATCTGGTATATTAATAATATTTTTGTTTCATATCACTGTACGAGAATAGAGTTAGCAGCTTTCTGGTGGACCGCTAACGTCGTCACGTCTCGTCAATCACAAACGATGAAGAAGGAAAAACCGATGGGGGAAGCACACGTTAGTGGTCGTCCAAAGAAGAAGAAGATTGCTGCTAACCACCCATTGCAGTTCAAACGAATGAACGCGTCCGAGTCTTGGAGCAGCCTGCCTGTCTACAGCTGCTCGTCGTCAAGAAGACGCCATAAACGTGGAAAATTTAAATGACCGGTCCCCGCACGTGGCTTTTAGTCTTCAAAAGGTGTCATCAGAAAAGATGTTGAGTAGCACAACTTTACTCTCAACAGTCATTCTTTGAAGAAGATGTTGTCGGCATAGAAGAAGCTGAGCAGGTAAACAATAGATCCGATGTCAATACGCCAAGATTAAGAACGATGCAACCAGTATGTGACTGCTCCATATCGATGTAATCACCGACACAAGTAAAAGTAGACGCAGCTGGTCAACTGAGAAAACAAGCAAATGACATGAGGAAACACCATGGGTGAGACTTCTGACGCAGACGTCCATAGAAGATGATTTAGAGCCGCAGTCAACAACACTGCTCGATACTTGTACGTCTGGCCGGCAACTATTCAAGATAGGCGAACTACATACTCACAGATGTTGGCTGCTGGACCAGCTAGCAAGTAGCGAACGAGATACTTCAACTTCCGCCACTCGCCAACAAAGAGGCGGCAGATTGATCAAAAACCGCCCAATCTTGGTACTAGCCTATTGAAGAGGTAGCAGATGAAAAGATCTTATCCTGCTACTAGCCTATTCAAGAGGTAGCGGATGAGAAGATCGTATCCTGTTACTAGCCTATTCAAGAGGTAGCAGATGAAAAGATCTTATCCTGCAACTAGCCCATTCAAGATGTAGCAGATGAGAAGATTGCGCGCCGCCTGGTGTTCCTGTTGCCCAGTCATCCGAGAGGCAACAGAGGTAGCGGACAATCTGACGGCTGTCTGCCTACTCTCCGAGCATCGCCCGAGAAAGAAGACGACAAAACAGATGAATGTAAACACTTTATAACATCATTGTCATGTATAATTGAATTAATTTAATAATGAAATTTGTAGACATGGCACTTAACATAGGCCATTCTTAAATTACTTAATCATAATTGGAATTATTTAAGACCTGGATTATTTAGTGCCCACTTTCCTGAAGCCCGATGTATTTTAGCATTGATATAATTAAGGAATGAGATTTGTTAACGTGCCAAATTCTTAGTACCATGTATTTTTAGCGATGTATTTATATTGTAGCAAGACGATAACACAGAGAGTCCAATTATCAACACACCCCACAATAAAAACGGGACTGCGCCGATAGTCGTCTGGGGGTGAATGTAACGCCGCTTCCTTTGGACGCAAAATTGAAAATATAAATTAGTACCCGAAACCCAATAAAAAGCCCAGAATCCAAGATCCAAATTTCAAGTCCCACTGGAATAGCATCACTTGAAAAGTAGCAAGTATAAATAGAAAAGAAATCCAGTATAAAGTGACTTAATGTCTTGAAAAGGGAAAGAAAAGAAATAGAGTCCATTCGTTTCAAATTAAAATAATGGTAGATCGCAAAGTAGTGTACTTATAGATCATGGAATAGAACGAGTGAACTCAAAGAATACTCCTTGTGAGTACTCTTTGAGGACACTGCGTAACACAAAAGAAAAAAGTCATACATTGTTACTGAGCTCCTAGCGCTTGCTGGATCAGGTCGTATCTCAGCGTATGCTCTTGTATGTAGGCGCGATGAGATTGTTTTTGTGCATTTTTGGAAATTTTGCGATCTGCGTTGAAATAAGTAAATCGGTAACCTTGAATATATCATTACGTAAATCCAAGGGAGGAAAAGATCCGAACTTGTCTTAAATTGATTGTTAGCCATTTACCGACATAGAAAGTGAACATTCGTATTGAATTGTGAGAAAGTACTGAAGTTTCGTTAAAGTAGCAAATGAAATCTCGGTCTTGTCCCAAACTCTTTGACGGAAACTTACGTAACTAATGGCACACAGCTCATGGAAACGTTACTTCCTTATACAATAGTAGGATGTGAATAGTATAGAATAAACCAGCATAAAGTGTATTTACTGTGTGACATTTCTTTCAACCCATTTAATATTCTGTGTTTATGAAATATTTATTTGTGCGACGACATAGATTAATAACAGAGCGCAGCATGCATAAATATTCTTTGCCGCGTTAGATATTGGAACTATTAAGCTTACATAAACTGTAAACTTTAGGGGAGAAACTATTGCCGTACATGGACTGTAGCCATTAGGATAGCCGTTGGTGTGCAACTACGGGTAGCTGTTCACGTAAACGTCGGGGAGCACATAGTTATTTGAAATGGTCGGTATCACTGATACGCACTCGGCGTAAATACAGTGCGTTGGGACAGATTTTTTAATGTAATGTTCCTCATAAGACAATATTACCACTAGTTGGTCGGACCACGAATATCATCAACGAACATTTCCAATTTATCTTAAGAGGATCAGTTACAATAGTTTGGCTGGAGTCTCTGTCTACGGAAGTTCTCTTTCATAGAGCTCCACGCGGTATATTTGGCCCCTACGTATCCATTACTAACGTCTGTATAAAATCCCCATTATCTAGCTGTGCGAAGAAATTTGGTAAGTGAATACTTGGAATGGAATCTATGGCTCTTTGTTCAACATCGAGTACAGGACATTTACGACGCCGGGCGATCGTCGTAGATGAGTGTGGGGATGACGAGGTACCAGTGCAGGTGTCAGCCACGCATTTCTACAAAGTTAACTGGGAGTTGCGTCAGCCATATTTTGGCTGGTATGTCGTACGAACATCAGAGGCCTCTAATCGCTGTTGAGGATAATTTGAGTGGTGTGCAGTATCGGGAAAGCGCACTTCAACATATTGTCCAACACTACAAACAACATTTCGGCGACGATTTTTTTTTTTTTTTTTTTTTTTTTTTTTTTGTCCTTCTCGAAGACATCTTCCTGCAGGGGACTAGATTCGTTCAAATGGGGCAGCTAGTGTTGCCTCTCAGAATGGAGCCGTAGGATTGTATTCGAACTAGGTGAATCTCTCAGTGCGCGGTTGCAGGAACCAGCTCAGCACGCTGGATGACCAGGGAAGGCCGCTGTCGCAGAGGGAGACAGGGTGGGCTGCTGACACTACCATCACCTCGTGGACGCCACGCCGAGGAGAACCTCAGCACCTTACAAAGCTCGGGGAAGGGTCACACTGACGTGTGTTATGGAACTTGTAGTGGGGAAGAGTTGGCGCGGTTTGCTTTATTTAGCGTTGAGGCTCACGACTTTTCTAATTTCAGTCCTTATTTTCTGTTAAAGTTGTTTTTGTGACTTTGAATTTCTATTGTGTGTCTCTAGAACGCAGCATAGTAATAACTGGATCTTGTGGTTCCCTGGGCCCACTACGACCTCTAATTTATCCACGTTTCCCAGAGGACTACCGCTCTTGTGTTGCTTCAGCCGGGAGTTAATGTCTCTGTTCGTAGCATCTTATTTGTGTCTGACGTCATGTGCAAAAGACTTCATAAGCATCCCTGGTGGCAAGCGGCGGGCATACGTAATTTGCAGCGTTTAAACGTCCACAGATCATATTTGTTGGTTTAAGCACTATGTCAATAACATGTGTTCTTAGTACTCTGCTAATCTGATCTTTGACTGTTTTTACGAATGGGAAGAAAACATTCCCTCTTTTTCATGGGAAGCTCCAGATCTTCAAGGAGGTACAGCTGTATTTATCCCTTTGTCAGAGAAGCCATTTCTTCAAGAAGTAATTCGTAAACGATCGAGTTATTCCCCCAAAAATTGTGATTCACAAATTATTTTACCTACACTCCTGGAAATGGAAAAAAGAACACACTGACATCGGTGTGTCAGACCCACCATACTTGCTCCGGACACTGCGAGAGGGCTGTACAAGCAATGATCACACGCACGGCACAGCGGACACACCAGGAACCGCAGTGTTGGCCGTCGAATGGCGCTAGCTGCGCAGCATTTGTGCACCGCCGCCGTCAGTGTCAGCCAGTTTGCCGTGGCATACGGAGCTCCATCGCAGTCTTTAACAATGGTAGCATGCCGCGACAGCGTGGACGCGAACCGTATGTGCCGTTGACGGACTTTGAGCGAAGGCGTATAGTGGGCATGCGGGAGGCCGGGTGGACGTACCGCCTAATTGCTCAACACGGGGGCGTGAGGTCTCCACAGTACATCGATGTTGTCGCCAGTGGTCGGCGGAAGGTGCACGTGCCCGTCGACCTGGGACCGGACCGCAGCGACGCGCGGATGCACGCCAAGACCGTAGGATCCTACGCAGTGCCGTAGGGGACCGCACCGCCACTTCCCAGCAAATTAGGGACACTGTTGCTCCTGGGGTATCGGCGAGGACCATTCGCAACCGTCTCCATGAAGCTGGGCTACGGTCCCGCACACCGTTACGCCGTCTTCCGCTCACGCCCCAACATCGTGCAACCCGCCTCCAGTGGTGTCGCGACAGGCGTGATTGGAGGGACGAATGGAGACGTGTCGTCTTCAGCAATGAGAGTCGCTTCTGCCTTGGTGCCAATGATGGTCGTATGCATGTTTGGCGCCGTGCAGGTGAGCGCCACAATCAGGACTGCATACGACCGAGGCACACAGGGCCAACACCCGGCATCATGGTGTGGGGAGCGATCTCCTACACTGGCCGTACACCTCTGGTGATCGTCGAGGGGACACTGAATAGTGCACGGTACATCCAAACCGTCATCGAACCCATCGTTCTACCATTCCTAGACCGGCAAGGGAACTTGCTGTTCCAACAGGACAATGGACGTCCGCATGTATCCCGTGCCACCCACCGTGCTCTAGAAGGTGTAAGTCAACTACCCTGGCCAGCAAGATCTCCGGATCTGTCCCCCATTGAGCATGTTTGGGACTGGATGAAGCGTCGTCTCACGCGGTCTGCACGTCCAGCACGAACGCTGGTCCAACTGAGGCGCCAGGTGGAAATGGCATGGCAAGCCGTTCCACAGGACTACATCCAGCATCTCTACGATCGTCTCCATGGGAGAATAGCAGCCTGCATTGCTGCGAAAGGTGGATATACACTGTACTAGTGCCGACATTGTGCATGCTCTGTTGCCTGTTTCTATGTGCCTGTGGTTCTGTCAGTGTGATCATGTGATGTATCTGACCCCAGGAATGTGTCAATAAAGTTTCCCCTTCCTGGGACAATGAATTCACGGTGTTCTTATTTCAATTTCCAGGAGTGTAGATCAACCAATGTTTTGATCACTCCGCTTTTCAGCTTTGGGTGGTGACTCGAATTTTTGTGAAAGTATCTATACGTATGAAAGACCTTCCGCAGATTCTGTGCACTAAAGGTTCTTCGCGTTTTCGAATCACCTGTACAACCAAAAATTAAATTTCATCTTCTTTCTCTTTTCCGATAGTAAAATTTCCATTACAATGAAAATGATTCAGAACATTTAAAAACATTCTGAGAGACTATGTAACAGATTATCACCAACGTACCGAAACCGGGAAAAGAAATTCACTACAGCTACAATGAGTGAGTTCACCATAGCCACGCCATCAGTTTCCTCACAGAATTTGTTGCGCCATGGAAAATAAGTTGATGTGAGGCAGTATTTAAAGAAATTTGCAGTATTCTTTGCAAAAACACATCCCAACTATGACTTCATTTCATTAAGAGAAACACAGTTAACAGCGATACAACATCCATAGTAACTATAATATCGCTTCGATACAACTTGAAAGATTTTAATCTTTCGATAAAATGTCCAGTATCTTATCTATCTGATGGTTGTAGGACTATGTCCAAGTCTTTGGCATTCCATTTGGCGGACCAGAGTAGGTCTTATGGTAAGCCAAGTTGTGACAATACTGGTTTGTCACATGTCACTATGAGAGCAATACGTGTAATCATTTTATGGTGGATTCTCGAGAATTTCCAAATGGAAGAGCAGGAACTCTGAATTCTGGCGTTATTAGCTTGTGTGTCTCTTGGCTGTCGGAATGTGGAGAGACGTTCTCACCTGCAGGCTTTGGGCGCTATGCAGACGATGGCGGAAATCCGGCCGCGGTCAGAGGTCGCACAAATAAGCCGCTTTGCGTTTCTCTTACAGAAAGTCAGAGTGCTTCAAAAGCAGAATGAGCCACTTGAGCTCCCGAGAGATTCCAACAGAAGCCTATAGGTTGCCCTGAAAGCGGAGCCGAATTTTTAGTTTCTTGACAGAGAACACAAAAGTGCCGAATGAAAAATTTCTTCAGCCTTCCCCTATATGCAGGAAGATAGAGCGAGGTTTCGAGTTGTCACTGTGGCGAACTTTGCGATTCCTCCCCTCCTAAGATCATCTTCAGAAGGGTGTGAGAGTAGGCAGTCGTGAGCAGACGTTTCAGGGCGAGCACGCGCCGGCGATTCGTGCCCCGTCGCTGGAGAGCCGCTCTTCGGTCGTCGGCTTCAACTTGGCACTCTTTCAGCTGTTTTGAGGTAATCGTCGCGTTTAGCATTGGCGTTATCTTTGCACTACTTGGCACACTATATGCGAGTCTGTTTCCCAACTTTCGACTGTTTTTTATCGTTACTTCTCTACCGTACTGCGATGGAAAGTCGATGCTATACAGAAGTTGTCCCCTTCATGAGATGCCCAGATTTTTGAAATTGATTTGCATCTCAATTTACAGTCTTTCAGAGAGCATTTGGGTACCTTCTGCATAGCTACAGTGATTATAAATCTAGATATTACCAAGCTGGTACCACAGAAAAATTTTAACACTGTTCGCTTATTGCTATTTATATTTTTAATGAAAGTAAAAGTAGATCAAGCCACCTTCAACTTGAACAATATTGATTTAGAGCAAATAAATTAGCATTTTCAAAACAACTTCTTCACATTCCATCATTTTCCCCCCACAAAGTTCTGAAGAGGCGACTGTTCCCATTAAAAAATAAAAAAAAATCGTCCCAAGCATGCTGCTTACGGAACTGCAGCCTCACTATAATGGTGTTTCCATTGCGATACAGGTGCCACTACGAAAAACATATTCTTATATGGTAAGCTGAATCGATCATTTTTTAATCATATGAATTGATTAAATTTATTTTGGTGGTAAAGAAATTTTTGCATTAGCACTTAGCAGCGTAAACTATTATCAGTTTAGCATTTGCACTATTTTCTTGGAGTGTATCGCTTCTTGGGTTATTCGTGTGTTCAGTTCGTGAATGTGTGAGGTGGCTTCTACAAATGACGGATCTATGATAGCTTCCTTCGGTTAACCTTTTTGAGATGCAGACAGAACGGCATATTCGGTGGAAGTTTAGTGTGAAGAAATTTGTTGTCGGGACTACTTTGCGCCTAACGCGTTGTTTAACAGTCATTTCTTTGCAGAAGTGGAGGCGTTTTATTAATTACAGATGTATATGAATGTTTGGCGGCTATTTTTGAAATGGAATTTTTACATAACCTATATGAATAATTATTCAGGGTGTGAACATCTTTTCCGTTCTGAGTAAATCATTTGTTAATGAATTACATTGTTTGACTGTTAATATTTGAAGGGCGATAGATCAGTTTTTGGTTATCTGCTTTGTTTGTTCTATTACTATTAATTATGTACCTTTTTTTACGGACTGTCAGACGCGCTTGTTTCTTCGAAAAATTGTCTCCAAAATTCAATTACCTCTTATACTTGAAATTAATATAAAAATGTCCAGCGTTTGATTTAAAATTATCGCCAGTGTTAAAAATGGCTACATATTCCATGCCACGGGAAGCCTCTCTCTATCTGGCAACACTGGCTCGTTGGTTTGGAATATAAAGGGACAAACCTACAGGGTCATCAGTCCCTTTCTCGGAACGGCAACAAGGCTCAGTATAAAACAGCACGAAAAGTACATTTCGGAAAGTAAAAGGGGGAAAAGGAATGAGGAACCACACCTAAAAGGAAAATCAATGGAACGAAAAAAAACGGGGAAACATGCAGCATAAGGAAAAGCAGAACGTATTAAAACCAGAGAGCAGATGGCCTGGGCTGGCTGATCACAAGAATAATAGCCACTCTGCAACACATTAAAATGTCCACCCCAAAAATACATAGCGAGATGAACACATGTTGGGAAAAGACGAACACAAAGACAAACATATGCAAAGAAAGGGTGACAGAGTTAAAATAGAGGGCGGGTGGAGACCTCAGAGAGAAGGCCAAATGCTCACCCTTAGATGGTACGATAACCCTCCCCCCTCACGAATAAAACGAAAAACTAGATCTACTGTTACGGCATTGTCACCCAACACCGTAGTAGGGTGCTGCGAAGGTTGAAAGTCCGCCGCCGAGCGGATAAAATAGGGCAGTCCAGCAAAGTGTGGACGACAGTCAGAAGGGAGCCACAGCAACACCGAGATGAGTCCTCGCGACGGAGGAGGTAACCATGTGAGCCATGTATGGCCAATGTGGCGCCGGCAAATGACAACAGATTACCTGCGAGTGGCTCGCATTGATGATCATCACAAATTTGTCGTCTTCTTGATAGCACTGAGTTTATTTAGGGTACTCAGGGAGCGCCATTCAGTATCCCAGGTCGTGAAAACTTTGCGGCGGATGACCACTCGTAAATCGGTCTCCAGTAGGCCAACCTCCAGAGATGGTTTACTGGTAGCCTGTTTGGGCAGTCAGCAAATTCACTGCCCGGCATCCCGATATGGCCTGCGGTTCAAATGAATGTCACTGAGCCTCAACTGGTGCAGAGGGCATTGAGAGACTACAGGATTAACAGTACCAAAGGATGCCTAGGGAAGCACTGGCCGAGAGCTTATTGGCTGCTTAAGGAGACACTACAAATAACGAAGGAATCACTATAACGGGAGCAGATATGATCAAGAGCGCGATAGATGGCAACCAAATCTGCAGCAAAAATGTTGCAGTCATTCCGAATGAAGCATTGTTCAGTATGGCCAATGTAGGTGTAAGTGTAGCCAACTAGACAGTCGACCAGTGATCCACTGGTGTAGATTATTTCTGAGCCCTCATACTAGCCAAGAAGAGAGACAAAACGTAGATGCAGGGCCTCAGGTGGAACTGAGCCTTTGGGGCCTTGCAATAGGTCCAGCCACAGCTGTGGCCAAGTTAAGGACCATGGGGTTCTACGGAAATGGGCCTGCAGGAAAGGTGGCAAGGGGGAAGCATCGAGTTCCTGAAGAAGTGACTGGACACACACAGTGAAGGGATTCCCAGTTATGGGTCGCCATTGCCGGAGATGGACCACCATGCTGGGAAAAAGGAGACGGTAATATGGATAGCGAGGCGAACTTTTGTAAGACGTCGTGGTCTACTGACCTTCATTGTTTACATTGTAAGGTGTCAGGCAAATCCAACACCTTCCATGAAAACCCTGACATAATAAGCAAATCTACTAGTATGTCACATAGCTCCGAATAAATCGTGACATTAAATTAACCAAAGTAATACGAGTAACGAGTGAGCAAATGGAATACCACAGACTAACACAAGAATGCCTAAATGCATGTCATACCTTCCCACCGTGAGGCAGACGCAGTTCCGAGGGGAGAAACGAGGGCAGAAGCTGAGAGCAGAACCGTGTTAAGCTAGAAGGCCCTACGATAAGGGAGGGGCTAGACACCCACGCCGCCAGCCTACCTGTACGACTACACAACCCGCATGTTTTAGCGTGAGACTTTTTCGTGTCTCTGTTACGTTGCAAACTTTAAAAACATTGCCCCACCACGAAAAGTATAACGTTTCTCACTGGATAGACAGAATTTTTGTAGGCGGAGCCTAAGGTTAACATTGAGACCCTGATTGGTCAGATGAAAACATAGCCAGATAGTTTTTTTAAACTAACTTCGGTAAATTGTAGTAAGGAGAAGTTAGGAGAGGGTTAGTTCCGAGAAGGCGCGCTGGATGGCTGGTGCGCCGGCAGCTGTCACCCTGACGCTGCCTAAACACCGACAAGGTAATGAACGCACGCGATGCCGCATTTTTGAGCATATAGGGCTTCACTCAGAACTGCAGAAGACTCATCTGTTTCACCCCTTTTCTGTGTAATACTAGTGTCGATCGTTAATTAAAACTCATGGTGTTCACATTTGCCACTTGAAGAACAGATCTGAAACGCGACGATTTTTCTTTTATATAGTTATTGAGAAGCCACATCAGCCACTGTAATTTACGACAAGTTAAATAAGTAATTAAAGATAATTGAGGGGCACTGTAGACCATTTTGATAATTTTCTCTTTTGTGAAACTTAATTTAAACCTAGATTATAGATGTAATATGGCATAGGTCATCCTTCGATCCATTGTAGAACTTGGAAACCCATTCAAGGAATATTCGTTCACATTTTTCTTGAACACAGTTGGTTTTTACCATCCTGTATTAAAACATTTCCTTTTATCAATAGTGCAATTTATAAACGATGTTTTGTGAGTAGAATAAAATCTCCAATGGTAAACTTAACAGCTTTTTCGACGTTATTTTACCAGCTAGCTAAAAATAGGAAAGCCTTGAACCCTTTCCACTAAATTAAGTTAGTATTAAGATTCTTTTACAGGGAGTGCAGTGGAGCTGACGCTGAGATAATTAAATATTTGGTTATATCATCGCTAGTCTCACTGAACTTTTCTGAATTCTACGTGTCATGTGTGGTCTGGCGTCTCCTTACCAGCAACAGGTCCCAGGTTCAAACTAATTAATTCCCTAAAAAACACGCTCAGAGCGGCGTTGCGCAAAAGAGGTAGGGAGACACGATATAGTACAAACAGACACCACCATGAATGTTTAGAAAATGGCGACCCTGCCAGGATGGTAAAATACCATGATTGAAGGTCGACCACCTGCCTAACTAGTTCAGAAAAATATCCTGCTAAAAAATTTTCGTTAAATTTTTTTTAAAGTTATAAATAGTCGAAAACAGTAGCTGCAGCAATAGATAGTAAAATTATTCAAGAAAAAGTGAGAATTCTATCAGTGACAATAGCATAATTAAGTTATGAGTTTTGAAAATTGTTAGAATTAAGTTTTCTCTCCAATGGAAGCGCACAGGTGGCGGATACATCGTTGTCAAGTTGGTTCTGACCCAACAAGTAAGTGAATGGATTGTCAGTCTTGGTAGCGTCAAGTCGTGTGAACAAAAAATTTATGAAACGCGTGAGATCGTATGAGCGCATGTTGACGAGAAGTAGGGCGCGTGAATTGCTTTTAAAACAAAAAATAAGGGATTCGGAAAGATTAGCAATTGCTGATCGAGACCTTGACCGAATTGAGGTAGAGACCCAGCATGAAAATGGACAGAGAATAGAGAACAGTACAACAGACGATGCAGTATCGCGAGAAATAGGACAGATAACGCACCATAACGAGGATAATGTACACCAAGGCACAGAAACCTAGGTCAGCATACGACAGAGGAGCAGGAAAGTAGAGAGTCAGGCGATGAGGATTCTAACTTGCATCTTGAATACGTAGAACCCATGGTAGATGTAATCAGAGCTCCCTCACCACAGAGTACAAGGAATGCGAGCAGAAACGTGTCACAGCACAGTTCAATGCAATATGTTGCGAACCAACACTTAGGCGAAAAAAAGAGCGTAGGACGTCGGAAGAAAACGCAATAGGACCAACAAATCTGGCAGAATTATTACAACAAATTACGGAAACCATGAGAAGCCAAAATAAACACATAGAGAATCAAATTCAAATTCAGAATGCAGAAGCCACGAGACAAATGCGTGAGATTAAAGAACAAAACAAAAAAATTCAGTTACACCTATGTCATATTGAAGACGAGGCAAATGAATCTCGAGAAGTGATAGGAAACTTAATAACAGGTTAGAATCAATTGAAACCAGACATTGACAAGGTACAAGTGGACGTACAAACATTGCGTAATGACACTCAGGACGAGATCAAAGCATTACGTAACAACACCCACGGAGAATTCAAGAAAGTAGAGAAACAGATAAACGAAATTACTAGACAAGCTTCAGGTACAGCGCGTGAAATTGTTGAAAAAAGTGTGTTGCACAAACGTATCACAAGAGCAGCGCTGAAAATATATGATAACCGCATAGTCAAAATAGAAGCGCAAACGAAGCGACAATTTCAGAAATTGCGAGCAGAGTTTTTGCAAACCACTGAAGAGCGTAGTGAACAGGATCGAACAAGCACAGAGTCTGCAACCACATCCGTATCTGCAACAGCACCGGAGAAACAAGCAATTAACGAAGATATTACGCATTTGCGATTCCAAACACTGGCGGAAAGTAACATACGTGAAATCAGACAGCCTACACCGCAGTACTCGAAAGTTACAGTGGACAATATCCAATGGATCTACCACAACAGGAAAGAACGACGGGAGAAATGATCACAAACAAAAGTGGCGAAGAATCGCGAATTTCATATGGAACTATGACGAAGTACGACAACGATCATTTCCTCACAGTCAGAAAATTTCAACACTTTCGAGAAGGAAACTCATTACATCCACGAACTTTTATTGATCAATTCCGAGTAGGATTACAAGAACGCTGGACGCTAGCACACAAATTAGACTTTATATGTGCACACATGTCAGGAACAGTCGCAGAAACCATGCAGAATGTTGCAGCGATATGCCGATCGTACGAAGATTTCAGAGAGAAGTTTCTCGCACGTTATAGGTCCAGCAAAGCACAGAACAGAGTTATGTACGGATTATTGCAGAACCCATATTTTGAAAATTCAGGAGAGAAGAGTCCCGTGAAATTTTTCGAATTAATGGCAAACAAAAATCAATGCTTAGATGTACCACACAGTGACAGAGAGTTGATTAAATTATGCTCGATGAAGCTACCATTGAAATACCAGCAATCATTAGTAGGTCGCGGAGGCGATGACGTCGAAGCATTTAAAAGTATTCTAAGGGAACTAGAGTTCATATTCTCGGAAGATGATGCAAGAAAAAGACGAAGCGCACGTGAAAACGAAAGCAAAAAGCAGTGGAATCCACAAGACACAGTACTAAGAAACAATAATTACGAACCACGTGATAACTTCGCACCAAGAAACGACAATAGATTTCAACAAAGAACCGGTTATAGATTTAGAAGAGAATATGGCAATAACTATAATTCACCCAGGAACGGCAACAACTATTACAGAGGGAATAACGACAACCGGAATGGGTACTGGAGAACCAATAGACCGACAAATTATCAACAAAGAAACCACTATCAACAAGCTGAACAAGAAAAGCGAATACAGATAGAAGACGTGGAGGTAAGATCACCAAACCCCAATAAACGTTCGAGTTGACAGCTAAGCGCCCATGCCAAAGAGAATGACGCACCGACCCAGGACAATTGCAGCACCTTGAACAGAGAAATAAAAATCTTATCACGAGAAGAGAAGAAGGAAGAAACAAATCCGCAGGGACCAGATGAAAATGAGGAAGAGAAAATAACAATATCGTGTTGGGACGTAATTAATTGGGAGAATACTGACGAGGAAGAAGAATTACCAGAGGCATGCACAACGAATGTAGGAGGAAAGGACGAAGTAATGAATATTGCAGAGCTATTTGAGATGGAAACCAGGGAAAGCGAAATCTATAAGGATAATGCGCAGTCGACAGAAGTTGAAAATAAGTTACGAATGGGCACACAACCCAATGTATATAATGAAGGAAGTTATGAAGCAATAATTAGTGCATTTAGATGTGATTATGTGGAAGTAGCGACAGAGAAGGAGAATATAGACGAGGATGAGGAAAAAGTAGAGGATGTAGAAGAAAGCGTAAATGAAGGAAGAAATAGAGAAGAGGAAATAAAAGAGAGAGAAGTAGCAGTCGAAGCTTATCCTACAGAAAGTTCGAATTCGCAATTGAAATTCCTAAAAAGACTCATGTATCATTCAGTGGAGGATTCGTTGATACAAGAGGAAGTGGAACAGAAACAACCCTTTCAAATTCAACCAATTGTGAAGGCCATGGTAAAGCATATCCCAGTCAATATTGTAATTGTTTGAGGAAGTGAACTGACTGAGATCTCAGAAAATTTATTCATGCAATGTAATGCCAATGCGGAATTGCCAGTTCTGAAAACACGTAAGATTAAAGTAAGAGGTCCTATTAGAAACAATGCTGCGGAAGTTACGAGACAAACAAGGTTAACTCTTTCGTGCCAAGGTAAAAAGATCGAAGCCAACTTCGTGATTATACCTAAACTAAATGTAGATTTGATTATAGGTGCAGATTTTTTAAATGAGAGACGAGCGATAATAGATATGGGGAAAGGTAGCGTAACATTTGGGAATGTCACACTTCTCTTTGAGCAAAAGCTAAAATTAGAAGAAATATCAGTCATAAACAAACAATTAAGAATGACGCGAGATAAAGAGGATGAAGAATTAGAATGGTATGCACAAAAGAAGGAATCGCTTCAACTCATGTTAGAAGTCCATAAACAAATCGACGAAAAATTGCAAGAAGTTCACAGTATTTCGGAACACAGTAAAAGAGAATTAGAGGGTATTTTACGAGATAAAGCAGAGGTACATTTACCTAAGGCTGGCAGTATTAAATACTTTCAGTACAAGTTTGAAGATTAATTTTATTACTGGTAAATAATCAGCACGATATTTCAAGATTATGTTGCAGATAAGATCGTCAGGAGAAAGAAGAATGAAGAGAGAGGAAGGTGGGAAAAAGAAAGTTGTTTCAATAATAACACCAATAGTACCATAGCTTAAGGTGAAGGGATAAAGCGTAGATAGTCTAACAGCATGAAATACTAAAATGCTATACACCACGACACTACACAAAAATAAAAAACGAATTTGAGGATTCTTGAGTAGACGTTAAGACTCCAAATATCTTAGAATTGTAACATGGAAAGGGCGCCGAAATTTGTAAAGCTTTTTAAGAATGCGTAAAACAAGTAGATACTAAATATATGTTAGATGATTATAAGTAAAACTTTTGTAAGAACCATTGTAAAAACTCCAGCAAGGAAGAGATGCAACGACCCACAAGTTGCAACACGAGATGTATCAAGAAAGAAAAGGACGTAATTAGCAAGACACGATTCCTATGTAGCAGGAGCGTCGAGAGAAGGAAAAGGACAGCGAACCAACAGAAGGCCCTTGTATAGAAAGTGGGCAATAAATTTGCCCCCTAGGAGGAACCCTGCTGGGATGGAACACCGAGCCGCACAGTGACAGACCCCTCCTGAGACGCGGCGGGACAGCGCTGGGAAGGCGAACGCCCGAAGAGTCTCCAAGCCGGGAATGAACGGAGCGAGCAAAAAACGGCCCGATGAGAAGACCTCATGGGCAGGCCACCGCTGGCAAAAAATAAATATGCGTAAAAGTCACACTATTGCTATTAAACAGCACTCTGATGCACGAAACTGAAGAAGAACTTCAACAAAGTAAAAATGACGCGCCCAAACAATTTATCAAACTGTTACTAGGAGGAGAACTTCAAAGCGACTAGTTGTTGTTGTTGTTGTCTTCAGTCCTGAGACTGGTTTGATGCAGCTCTCCATGCTACTCTATCCTGTGCAAGCTGCTTCATCTCCCAGTACCTACTGCAACCTACATCCTTCTGAATCTGCTTAGTGTACTCATCTCTCGGTCTCCCTCTACGATTTTTACCCTCCACGCTGCCCTCCAATGCTAAATTTGTGATCCCTTGATGCCTCAAAACATGTCCTACCAACCGATCCCTTCTTCTAGTCAAGTTGTGCCACAAACTTCTCTTCTCCCCAATCCTATTCAATACCTCCTCATTAGTTACGTGATCTATCCACCTTATCTTCAGTATTCTTCTGTAGCACCACATTTCGAAAGCTTCTATTCTCTTCTTGTCCAAACTAGTTATCGTCCATGTTTCACTTCCATACATGGCTACACTCCAAACAAATACTTTCAGAAACGACTTCCTGATACATAAATCTATATTCGAAGTTAACAAATTTCTCTTCTTCAGAAACGCTTTCCTTGCCATTGCCAGTCTACATTTTATATCCTCTCTACTTCGACCATCATCAGTTATTTTACTTCCTAAATAGCAAAACTCCTTTACTACTTTAAGTGTCTCATTTCCTAATCTAATTCCCTCAGCATCACCCGATTTAATTTGACTACATTCCATTATCCTCGTTTTGCTTTTGTTGATGTTCATCTTATATCCTTCTTTCAAGACACTGTCCAGTCCGTTCAACTGCTCTTCCAAGTCCTTTGCCGTCTCTGACAGAATTACAATGTCATCGGCGAACCTCAAAGTTTTTACTTCGTCTCCATGAATTTTAATACCTACTCCAAATTTTTCTTTTGTTTCCTTTACTGCTTGCTCAATATACAGATTGAATAACATCGGGGAGAGGCTGCAACCCTGTCTCACTCCTTTCCCAATCACTGCTTCTCTTACATGTCCCTCGACTCTTATTACTGCCATCTGGTTTCTGTACAAATTATAAATAGCCTTTCGCTCCCTGTATTTTACCCCTGCCACCTTTAGAATTTGAAAAAGAGTATTCCAGTCAACATTGTCAAAAGCTTTCTCTAAGTCTACAAATGCTAGAAACGTAGGTTTGCCTTTTCTTAATCTTTCTTCTAAGATAAGTCGTAAGGTCAGTATTGCCTCACGTGTTCCAACATTTCGACGGAATCCAAACTGATCCTCCCCGAGGTCTGCATCTACCAGTTTTTCCATTCGTCTGTAAAGAATTCGCGTTAGTATTTTGCAGCCGTGGCTTATTAAACTGATAGTTCGGTAATTTTCACATCTGTCAGCACCTGCTTTCTTTGGGATTGGAATTATTATATTCTTCTTGAAGTCTGAGGGTATTTCGCCTGTCTCATACATCTTGCTCACCAGCTGGTAGAGTTTTGTCATGACTGGCTCTCCCAAGGCCATCAGTAGTTCTAATGGAATGTTGTCTACTCCGGGGGCCTTGTTTCGACTCAGGTCTTTCAGTGCTCTGTCAAACTCTTCACGCAGTATCGTATCTCCCATTTCGTCTTCATCTACATCCTCTTCTATTTCCATAATATTGTCCTCAAGTACATCGCCCTTGTATAAACCTTCTATATACTCCTTCCACCTTTCTGCCTTCCCTTCTTTGCTTAGAACTGGGCTGCCATCTGAGCTCTTGATATTCATACACGTGGTTCTCTTCTCTCCAAAGGTCTCTTTAATTTTCCTGTAGGCAGTATCTATCTTACCCCTAGTGAGATAAGCCTCTACAGCCTTACATTTGTCCTCTAGCCATCCCTGTTTAGCCATTTTGCACTTCCTGTCGATCTCATTTTTGAGACGTTTGTATTCCTTTTTGCCTGCTTCATTTACTGCATTTTTATATTTTCTCCTTTCATCAATTAAATTCAATATTTCTTCTGTTACCCAAGGATTTCTAGCAGCCCTCGTCTTTGTACCTACTTTATCCTCTGCTGCCTTCACTACTACATCCCTCAGAGCTACCCATTCTTCTTCTACTGTATTTCCTTCCCCTATTCCTGTCAATTGTTCCCTTATGCTCTCTCTGAAACTCTGTACAACCTCTGGTTCTTTCAGTTTATCCAGGTCCCATCTCCTTAATTTCCCACATTTTTGCAGTTTCTTCAGTTTTAATCTACAGGTCATAACCAATAGATTGTGGTCAGAGTCCACATCTGCCCCTGGAAATGTCTTACAACTTAAAACCTGGTTCCTAAATCTCTGTCTTACCATTATATAATCTATCTGATACCTTTTAGTATCTCCAGGGTTCTTCCACGTATACAACCTTCTTTCATGATTCTTAAACCAAGTGTTAGCTATGATTAAGTTGTGCTCTGTGCAAAATTCTACTAGGCGGCTTCCTCTTTCATTTCTTAGCCCCAATCCATATTCACCTACTATGTTTCCTTCTCTCCCTTTTCCTACACTCGAATTCCAGTCACCCATTACTATTAAATTTTCGTCTCCCTTCACTATCTGAATAATTTCTTTTATTTCATCGTACATTTCTTCAATTTCTTCATCATCTGCAGAGCTAGTTGGCATATAAACTTGTACTACTGTAGTAGGTGTGGGCTTCGTATCTATCTTGGCCACAATAATGCGTTCACTATGCTGTTTGTAGTAGCTTACCCGCATTCCTATTTTCCTATTCATTATTAAACCTACTCCTGCATTACCCCTATTTGATTTTGTGTTTATAACCCTGTAGTCACCTGACCAGAAGTCGTGTTCCTCCTGCCACCGAACTTCACTAATTCCCACTATATCTAACTTTAACCTATCCATTTCCCTTTTTAAATTTTCTAACCTACCTGCCCGATTAAGGGATCTGACATTCCACGCTCCGATCCGTAGAACGCCAGTTTTCTTTCTCCTGATAACGACATCCTCCTGAGTAGTCCCCGCCCGGAGATCCGAATGGGGGACTATTTTACCTCCGGAATATTTTACCCAAGAGGATGCCATCATCATTTAATCATACAGTAAAGCTGCATGTCCTCGGGAAAAATTACGGCTGTAGTTTCCCCTTGCTTTCAGCCGTTCGCAGTACCAGCACAGCAAGGCCGTTTTGGTTAATGTTGCAAGGCCAGATCAGTCAATCATCCAGACTGTTGCCCCTGCAACTACTGAAAAGGCTGCTGCCCCTCTTCAGGAACCACACGTTTGTCTGGCCTCTCAACAGATACCCCTCCGTTGTGGTTGCACCTACGGTACGGCAATCTGTATCGCTGAGGCACGCAAGCCTCCCCACCAACGGCAAGGTCCATGGTTCATGGGGGGAGGAGCGACTAGTTATCAATAAATATTTCTATATCCTGCCCAGAGAAGAACCAAGATGCAAGTAAGAAGCAGAGAAAAAGCGGGAAGAACAGAAGTTGAAGATTCGCAAGATTGAGACCAAGAAAGAAGATGGGTGAAGAATAGACGACATACCTTCCCAAATCCGTATCCTATTGTAAACTAGTCGCCTGCGAAGTATTACAACGAAAAACGACCGCTTTCAGCGACACATAACGATGACTTTCACGCATACAAAGCCAGTAACCCAGGAGATTCTGCACTCACAGATCCATTCCATTATGGGACCTCCACAACAGCAATACACACTTGCAAAGCCAACAAGGAACGACGAACGAAGCTGTACATCAAATACTTGCCCACATCCATCTCGCTCAAGTCCATCACCTTCATGCAAAAACATTCGCCAACCTCATGCTTAAACATTCACAGGATTGTGTGAACGTGTGAAATCAAATTATGTGATGTAGGAATTGTGCAAAAGGAACGTGTGAAAAACTAAACAAGTTAAGCACACCAGACAGCTAATAAACTACAAAATAACAGTCATTGACTATGGACTTAAATAAAGAATAGACTATCGATAAAAATAAGTCATTAGTTCTGAAATGGACAGTATATAAAGGAACAATATGCCACTTATTTTCTCCTCATAAAAATAAAAGAATAACTATATTTTACTTATTTTCTCCTTATAAAAACAAAGAATAAAAAATTATCTTGTTGCATGTTTTCCCTTTTTTAACATTTGTACCATTTATTAGAATAATACCTCAATACGTGTGTATGTATATTTCTTTGTCAAAGCAATTTTTTGAACATTTGTACCATTTGTTAGGATAATATCTCTATACTTGTGTATGTATATTTCTTTGTCAAAGCAATTCTAGGAAATAATTCTTATTTGTTAGTGTAACAATGTTGAAATGAGTGTCTAGAAACAAAAACATTTTTCACTTGTACATGATATTTAGAAAATGTGTTAGGAATAGATTTTACCTAATTACTACATTTATAAAAACAATATTTCTAAGAAAATCGATGTGAAAGACTGCTCACTTTCGATAGCAAACTTCACACTTAAATAAAGAAAGAAAATAATTAAAAATTAATAATAGTATAAAAATATTATTCTCTTGTCATTTTTAAATATAATGTGGAAGAATATAAAAATATAACTTAGTAATACAAACTAGCATAGAACAGAATAACGTGGCTGAACAGTATGCAACAAAATTTAGATAAATTGGAAAATTTTTGACTGACTTAGACAACGATTCAATCATGGCCTAAATTCAGTGCAAAAATTAAGTTCGAAGGGTGGTGGTATGTAAGGTGTCAGGCAAATCCAACACCTTCCACGAAAACCCTGACATAATAAGCAAATCTACTAGTATGTCACATAGCTCCGAATAAATGGTGACATTATATTAACCAAAGTAATACGAGTAACGAGTGAGCAAATGGAATACCACAGACTAACACAAGAATGCCTAAATGCATGTCGTACCTCCCACCATGAGGCAGACGCAGTTCCGAGGGGAGAAACGAGGGCAGAAGCTGAGAGCAGAACCGTGTTAAGCTAGAAGGCTCTACGATAAGGGAGGGGCTAGACACCCACGCCGCCAGCCTACCTGTACGACTACACAACCCGCATGTTTTAGCGTGAGACTTTTTCGTGTCTCAGGTATGTCAAGGACCACCCCGCAGCCCATGTTAACAGATAGACCCCTCCAGAAGAACAGTATAGATCTTAAAATAACACTAAAAGGACCACACCAGCTGCAGGTTTTAGCGTGAGACATTTTCGCGTCTCTGTTACGTTGCAAACTTTAAAAACATTGCCCCACCACGAAAAGTATAACGTTTCTCACTGGATAGACAGAATTTTTGTAGGCGGAGCCTAAGGTTAACATTGAGACCCTGATGGGTCAGATGAAAACACAGCCAGATAGTTTTTTTAAACTAACTTCGGTAAATTGTAGTAAGGAGAAGTTAGGAGAGGGTTAGTTCCGAGAAGGCGCGCTGGATGGCTGGTGCGCCGGCCGCTGTCACCCTGACGCTGCCTAAACACCGACAAGGTAATGAACGCACGCGATGCCGCATTTTTGAGCGTATAAGGCTTCACTCAGAACTGCAGAAGACTCATCTGTTACACCCCTTTTTTGCGTAATATTAGTGTCGATCGTTAATTAAAACTCATGGTGTTCACATTTGCCACTTGAAGAACAGATCTGAAACGCGATGATTTTTGTCATTTATGACAAGTTAAATAAGTAATTAAAGATAATTGAGGGTCACTGTAGACCATTTTGATAATTTTCTCTTTTGTGAAACTTAAATTAAACCTAGATTATAGATGTGATATGGCATAGGTCATCCTTCCATCCATTGTAGAACTTGGAAACCCATTCAGGGAATATTCGTTCACACTTTTGTTGAACGCAGTTGGTTTTTACCATCCTGTATGAAAACATTTCCTTCTATCAGTAGTGCCATTTTGTAAACGATGTTTTGTGAGTAGAATAAAATTTCCAATGGTAAACTTAACAGCCTTTTCGACATTATTTTACCAGCTAACTAAAAATAGGGAAGCCTTGAACCCTTTCCACTAAATTAAGTTAGTATTAAGATTCTTTTACAGGGAGTGCAGTGGAGCTGACGCTGAGATCATTAAGTATTTGGTTATATCATCGCTAGTCTCACTGAACTCTTCTGAATTCTACATGTCATGTGTGGTCTGGCGTCTCCTTACCAGCAACAGGTCCCAGGTTCAAACTAGTTAATTCCCTAAAAAACACGCTCAGAGCGTCGTTGCGCGAAAGAGGTAGGGAGACAAGATATAGCACAAACAGACACCACCATCAATGTTTAGAACATATTCCGCCCTCACAATCATATTCAGCACATCAAGACGCTTCATTCGAACCCAAACTCATTAAGATTAAGTCAATGTTGAATGAATTCATGTAAATGGTATGTAAATAACAAGTAAATCACAAATGCGCACCGTGGTTGAAATACCCGAGGCTGGCATACACACACTCATTCAAGACACGAAAGCTTTTAGTTTGGGAGAGGCAAACTGCACGCCAGGAGGCCGGACCCTTCAGAGGATGAGTCAACCTATCTACATCGGCCGGTGACCACCCGTAGTGCAGACAGCATTTGTCCGAGTGAAAGGGAGAACGACCCTGTGTTTGGCTTAAAAGCAAATTCCACTACATTGTGTGAGAGCGCCCGGCCTATGCATTCTTCACAAACATAGCACACAGTTTCAGAGGTTTTCACAGGGAGACAGCAAATTCCAAACACCATTGCTACAGATGTCCAGATTGGCCACCTTAAATGAAACGTCATGCTCCCGTTTTCAAAGAGCAATGCTGATTGGCAGACAATATTCCTGACACCTTGAGCTGAAGGAGTAATGGAAGAGACCAAAACATATACCCCTTCAGTCTGGTATGGAGAAGGGCCATTCCATTGTCGCTCTTGGAGCGAGAACACGTAACGAGAGCATGTGCGCCCATACGTGTACCCAAAGAGCGAGGAACAAGTCTCTCCTCAGTACTTCACTGGGAGAGCACCTCTGTCGAGAGTGAACCAGAGTGTGACTCTGTATTGAGTCCTTGTAATTAAGTGTTGTTCACTGTGCTGGCCGCCACACTTATTGTGGGGTGTGAACATATAGAGTTATAGTTAAACGCCTTCAAGCAAATTTTTGAGTGGCATCACGTTGGACTGGTTAGCAGACCGGCGTACCACGCCAATAGTTAGACTAGGGGCGAATAGGAGTCCTTGACTTCATCAAGGCATAGGGAGAGTTTGATTGACGAAGATCAATCCAGATAGAATGAGAGTTATCTTATTTGTCAGCAGTGAGTGGCGCAGACAGTAGCCATCGCAGCTTACAGTATTGTGCACTACAGCTCTTGTGAGCCCCATATTTCCTTAACAACAGTACACTTCACTGCATTTCACACACGACTGCCTCGACCATACCTAGCAGCATTCTAACACATAATTATTCAATTTGAGTAGGTGCAGCTCTGAGCCATTCTGCCAAGTCAATAACAATCTTAAACTTTGTATAGAAATTTCATTAGCGAATCCTATCCTTAAGAGGTAACTTCACATTCCGAAAAGAACCTGCAAAAAACTTGTTCAGTTCATAAATAAAAGTGCCATTGCGATTTCTCAGAAATTTTGCAAAAAAACTAATAATAATTTACGTTATTTTCATGTTTTTATTACACTAGCTAGCACTACCCCAGTACCCAAGTATCCCACTAGTTATGTAAGAAATTTTGTGAATTTTTGTGTCATTTCCTTACAGCAGACAACTCCAGAAGATATTTACTGCTGAAAGATTTTCAGGCATTTCTCTTTAGAGCGTTAGGAGCGTCTGTCTGACTTCTGTAATAGTGTGGGGGTGGAAATTGCATCTTGCAGGAGCCACAGGTCAAAGGGTACATCTCAGATTAATCCATTGCGCAGAATGACTGAATAGCACCCACACGCTGAGAGAAAATGGAGACCCTGCCAGGATAGGTAAAATAGGTAAGCTACCAGGATAGGAAAGTGTCAGGATAGTTAGGTACGGCAGGTCGCAGCAGTATCACTTTGAAAAACTTTCTTTCATGTATTTAATAGCTATTTCCAAAGATTGGGATCAGAATAGATACAAGTAGTGAAGGAAGCAAATTTGTAGGGAAATTGACGTGTGTTATTGTGTTGGAAAATTTTGCATTTTTTACAATTTTTGTGTAGCTGTTAGGGCAGAGTATTTCCAGGTGATAGGCACAGACGCAGTGTGACGCAGCATCATATAAGTTAGAATTAAGAAATAACATTTTTCTCCCTTTGCAAGTGCACAGGTGGAAATTGGAGACTGTAGCAGAGCAGACAGAACATTAGCTGAGAAGTCACGACGTTGTTGTTGTCGTTGGTTCAACCAACTGGTAAGTGGTCGTACAGTTTTGTAGATGGGGTTGTGGTGTGTTGAATGAATTTCGTTGTTAACGAGAGCACAAGCCAAAAAGTTACATGAGAGACAGCAAGTAGACAAGATGGGGAAGAATCAACCAGATAGACAGCAAGTAAACAAGTATATTGGGAATAGGACAGACGGTGAATCAGAGAATAGGACAGTCGGGAAACTGCAGTATCAGCAGGCTCAGTTAGACTGGGATAAAATTGAAACAGATCAGACAGATGGGAATTGAAGGGACGAGAAAATCGAATTTCCAGTATATGAAATACCAGGTAGGGCACATTCTGAGCCATAAATAGACAGCCCACATATGAAATGGCAAAGATTAGAGGACAGGAAAGGCGTTTGTTTGCCGCATATCCAGGGACAGAATACGCGTGAGTACAGTCAATGAACCGGTAGTTAGATAACGTTCAAAGAGAAGTAGACAGTGAGGAAGAGGGGGAACTTTTAGAATACGTCGAACCTATCGTAGACATTCTAAATATGTCCCAACAACAGACACAGAATTTTGCGGAGTTACGAGAGCCACGAAAAGGTTCCATAACAGACGCAACTGTACCTGCAAACACAAGACATACACAACAGAGAGGGCAGAATACGGAGTTGTTTGCGCCACGTAATGGTTCAATGACAAACGCAACTAGTCCTTAACACAGACAGCACGGGTTATTGCAGTTACCAAACCTATAAACGTCACAACATAGCCCAGTAAACGACATAACTGACCGAGTAGAAAACAACAGATGGAGAATACATAGTTTAGCAGAAGGTAGTGTTACAGGACAGGACGCGATCATGGAGATGTTATAAAAAATGAACGCTAGTATGACGAAACAGAATCACGATATTAATACACAGATAACGAAACAGAATACACGGATGACAAAACAGTATCAGGAATTGAAACAGGATAATCAGGAACTGATTAGGCTATTAAGACACAGATCCAACAGGTTAAAATCCAGATGGAAGAAGGTATCGGCAGAATTGCAGTCAGATCACTCAGTTAAAAAAAGACGCAAAAGAATCTAGAGAAAGAATTCAGGTACTAACACAAGGTCAGCAGCAATTCCGCACTGACGTGGACAAGGTCCAATTGGACATCGTAAATTATGGTTAAACGCCTTCAAACAAATTTTTGAGTGGCATCGCGGTGGACTGGTTATCAGACCGGCGTACCACGCCAATAGTTAGACTAGGGGCAAATAGGAATCTTTGACTTCATCAAGGCGTAGGGAGAGTTTGATTGGTGAAGGTCAATCCAGATGGAATGAGAGTTATCTTATTTGTCATTTGCGAGCGGCGCAGACAGTAGTCATCACAGCTTACAGTATTGTGCACTATAGCTCGTGTGAGCCCCATATTTCCTCCACAATAGTACACTTCACTGCATTTCACATGCGACAGCCTCGACCATTCCTAGCATCATTCTAATGGATAATTGTTCTAGTTAAGTAGGCATAGCTCTCAGCCATTCTGCCAACTCAATAACAATCTTAAACTTTGTATAGAAATTTCATTAGCGAATCCTATCCTTAAGAGGTAACTTCACATTTCGAAAAGAACCTGGAAATAACTGGGTCAGTTCATAACTAAAAGTGCCATTGAGATTTCTCAGAATTTTTGCAAAAAAAAAGTAGTAACAATTTACGTTAGTTTCATGTTCTTATTACACTAGCTAGCACTTCTCCAGTACCTAAGTATCCCACTAGTTACGTAAGAAATTTTGTGAATTTTTGTGTCATTTCCTTACGCAGACGACTCCAGTAGGTACTTATTGCTGGAAGCTTTTCCGGCATTTCTCTTTAGAACGTTTGGAGAGTCTTTCTGACTTCTGTAATAGTGTGGGGGTGGAAATTGCATCTTGCAGGAGCCACAGGGTATAGGGTAAATGTTAGATCAATGCGTTGCGCAAAATGACAGAATAGTACCCACACGCTCACACTTTGTATGTGGGCGGTATAATTTGCTAGCAGTAGTTGCCGCTGGAACTGCAATGGAGGAACGCAGCTTCCACAGGAGGCTGTTCATGAGGATAGATTGGAAGACTCTCGTCATGGGGTGAACTCCACAGTGGTGGATAGGCTCTAGTAGCCTCAGTGCAGAGAGGGCTGATGAATCTTACACCTTGTTCCCATAATCAACACAGGGCTGTATGAGGGCGTGGTACAGATGCAGCACTGTATGACAATCATCTCCGCAGTCAGTGTGGCTCAGGCATTGAATAAGATTAAGGTGCTGCCAGCACGTGTCCTTAAGCTGATGAAGATGAGGAAACCAACTTAAGTGGGAGTCAAAGGCCATCCCCAAAAAACGGTAAGTCTCCACTACATCTAGTAGTTAGACATCGAGGTAAAGTTCTGGATGCGGTGGACGGTACGACGACGACAGAAGTGCATCAAGCAAGTTTTGACGGCCATAAACTGAAAGCCGGCTGCGGTGGTCTCGCGGATCTAGGCGCGCAGCCCAGAACCATGCGACTGTTACAGTCGCAGGTTCGAATCCTGCCTCGGGCATGGATGTGTGTGATGTCCTTAGGTTAGTTAGGTTTAAGTAGTTCTAAGTTCTAGGGACTAATGACCACAGCAGTTGAGTCCCATAGTGCTAAGAGCCATTTGAACCATAAACTTAAAGCAGTGAGTGAGGGCCCACGGCTGTGCTTTCCGTATAGCTCCCTGCAGCCAGCGTTCAGTTGCAACAGTAGAAGAGGAGCAGAACGAAATACAAAAATCGTCAGTGTTTAAGAAAGGAGAGGCTGATGATCCTACTGCTAATGCGAGACCATTGACGGTATTTAGAAAGAGTGGGACACTCAGGAGACAGCACTGAGTGACTCCATTCTCTTGTATATGGGATGCACATGGGAAGCACCGACAGGAACTCTGAAAGTGCGGTGTGACAAAAGTTCTGTATAAAAATCGGGAGTTGGCACTGGAGGCTCTCCCTCCCCCCCCCCCCCCCCTGCAGAGTAGCGAGGATGTCATGTCGCCAAGTGGTATCGTAGGCCTTTCTTGAGATCGATAAAGACGGCAACAAGATGTTGTCGACGGGAAAAAGCCGATCAAATGTCAGACTCCAGGTACACCAAGTTGTCAATGGTTGAGCGTACTTGGCGAAAACCGTTATGGGATGGAACTAGAAGGTCCCGATACTTCAGAAGCCAACACAACCTCCAGCTCAACATAGGTTCAAGCAGTTTGTACAGAACGTTGGTGAGACTGATGGAACAATAGCTGTCAACATCAAGTGGGTTCTTCCTGGGCTTTAGGACTGGAATGGTGATACTTCCCCGCCATTGCGATGGGAATTCGCCAGCGGTCCAAATGAGGTTCAAGATAGCAAGGAGGTGGCGTTGGTAATCTGCTGTCAGATGTTTCAGTATTTGTGAATGGATGATATCTGGCCTAGGGGATGTGTCAGGACAGTTGGAAAGGGCACTGAGAAATTCCCACTCACTGAAGAGAGCATTATGACTCAGTGTGGCATAGAGCAAAAGAGAGGCATTGTCACTCCACCATCTGCTTGAGGAGACGAAAGGTGGGACGGTAATTCTCCGACATAGAGATGCGAGCATAATGCTCAGCAAGATGCTCTGCAATTATGTCTGGATCGGAAGATACAGCTCCATTTTCGGAAATTCCAGCTACACCTGCTGGGTTCCGATAGCCATAAAGTCGGCGGAGCTTGATGCAAACCTGGGAGGGGGAGGTTTGTGTTCCAATGGTGGAGACATAGCGTTCCCAACACTCCTGCTTCCTTCGTTTGATGAGGAGGCGAACCTGCACTTGGAGCCGTTAAAGGCGATAAGTTCTCCAGGGGGGGGGGGGGGGGGTGGCGCTTATGAAATTGGAGGCCCCTTCTACAGTCTCTATTGGACACAGCGATTTCCAGCGACCGCCAAGGCACTAACGACCGCTGGGGGCAACCGGAGGAATGAGAGAGATTGCTGCTTTATCTGTGGCAACAAGGGTGTCAGTGATGACATGGATCACTTCATCAATGGTGGCATGCACCGGATACTCAGTGTTGGTAGTAGATGAGAAAGTGATCCAATCAGCCTTGGGAAGAACCCACCTGGGCATGCTGCGGTAGGGGCAGGAAGAGTGAAAAGTTGTAACTACCACACAAGTCGTCATGTGCTCTCCAGTGGATAGCTGGGAGAAGGCCAGGACTGCAAACTGAGAGATCAGTGGCCGAAATGTGTCATGCGCCACACTGATATGTGTGAGGGCACTTGTATTTAGGAGACAAAGGTCAAGGGGAGTTAGTAGATCCTCCACATCTCTGCCGAGGCCATTAACCTTGGCTCCACCCCACAAAGGGCTATGGGCATTAAAATCACCCAGAAGCAGAAAAGGCAGGGGAAGTCGCGAAATGATTGCAGCCAAAACATGGGGTGCTGCTTCACTATCTGGAGGGAGGTAGATGTTAATGATGGTAATTTTCTGTGTTGTCCTCACCCTGACAGCCTCAGCTTCTAAAGGTGTTTCCAGGGGCACAGGTTCAGTACAGACACAGGTAAGGGAGGAAATACATACTCCACCTGACAGTCTGTCACAGGCAAGACGATTTTGTAGTACCCCCAGTAGCCACAAATGGCGGGGGTCCACGTTGTGGGAAACCAGGCTTCTTGGAGGACAATGCAAAAGGCAGGTGTACTGCTTAAGGGTTGACATAACACACCCATGAGGGAGAAGAAACCACCGCAGTTCCACTGGAGAACGACGCTTTCTGTCATCTGGGATGTCATGGCGTGACCAAGGAGGCAAATTAGGCTTCAGCATCACCTGTCGCTACTGGCTAAGTGTTGGCATCGAGTACCATTGCATCCAAGCCATTGGCAAGATCTAGGTCCTCAGGCGACGCTAGAATCTGCACTTCGTCCTCTGATGGCAGAGCCATGGGGGAGTGCTGGTGTAGGGGCCACTGGAGGCTCCCATACCTTAGTGAAGTTCTTCTTTGAAGTTTTATTCTCTCGATGCTCTTTAGGGGCTTGCTGGGAGGGCTTCTCGGAAGTACCTTCAGGGATAGAGGAAAACCTTGATGCCCTTCAACCAGCAACTAGTGGCTCTTTCAACCACTGGCTGGTGTCAATTGGACCACTACGGGGAGGGGGCACTGGAAGGTAGAGTCCCAAGGGACCCCTTCTGCATAAAAGGAGCTGGAAGAGCTCATTGCTTCTCCAGCTGGGGGGAGGGGCCCGAAGTCCCCGACATTTTGGGAGGCGATGCTCCCAAAGTAGAAGGTCTGGAAGCAACAGAAGAAGATGTGCCCCAAGGCAACTGGACAGGGGAGAAAGATGGGCGGCCCTGAGGGCCCACTGGAGCAGTCTTAGAGTATGGGTGTCATGGTGTCATCAATGGTGATGCCATGGCGGTGGTAGTATGTGAAGATAGCATGGGAACAGTGTTTAGTCGTTCATATTTGAGTTTGGCTTCATGGTAAGATAGCCTGTTCAGGGTCATGTAATCCATAATTTTTCGCTCTTTTTGGAGTACCAGGCAGTCTGGCGAGCAGGGGGAGTGATGCTGTCCACAGTCCACACAGGTGGGAGAAAGCGCACATGGAGTATTTGGATGCAGCAAACGTCCGCAGTCTCTACATGTTGCACTGGAAGGGCACTAGGAGAACATGTGCCCTAATTTCCAACACCTAAAGCACCACGTAGGGGGAGGGACATATGGTTGGCATCACATTTGTAAACCATCAATGTGACCTTTTCAGGTAATGAATCACCCTCAAAGGCCAAGATGAAGGCGCTGGTGGCAACCCTATTGTCTTTGGGCCCCTGTAAACGCGCCAGACGAAATAAACACCACACCATTCTAAATTGGCATGCAGCTTATCATTGAACTGTAACAGGAGGCAGTGACAAAATTAATTTCCTAGACCATATTAAGGCTTTTGTGGGGAGTGACCAAAATGGGTACATCACCCAGCTTGTCACAGGCTTGGGTTGGGGATGCCATCTGAATCGAAACCGACCCACAGCAAATTTTGGACAGCCATGTCACTTCCTCAACCTTATCCTCCAGCTGCTCAACAAAAAACACAGGCTTTTTTTCCAGAAAGGAGTACCCACCAGTTCTGCTGCAAGCTAAGTAACGTGGCGAATAAGGATCCTGTCGCCCTGAAGCCCTACATTCCTCCCAAGGTGTTGCTAGGGATGGGAAAGATTTTAGGGTCATACTTGTCAGCATTGAAAACAACCTTTCCCTTCTTAGAGCCTGCTGGGGCCATTCTGTGCCCAGCAAACGATGACAGTCCGCTTCCTTGCGGGTCATCCACCCTGATGCCACCCACTCTGATCAGGGGCTCTCCCCACAGGCGCCACCCAGCCACAGCAAAGGCCACCTGGCATGATAACCATTGCCAGGAGTCCAGATACCCCAAGAAGACAGGCAATCTACCCCTTGGCATAGGTGGGGAGTTTACAACTCAGGCATCATTAGTGCAATCCCTGTGTTGTCAGAGTGCTACCACCAAATGGATACATGACGGCCCCACCACACCAGACTGATTAGCATGCTGTATACTGGGTGCAAAGAAAGGAAATATTGTCATGGGAGCGAAAGAGGACAGGAGACAACGGAAGAAGGTGACATACCCCAGAAAGTGTCCTCGTCCAAATAGTTGAAGCTCAGGTGGAGATGCAAACCTATGATGAAAAGAGGTTTAGGAGATCGAATCTAAGGTCACTATGGGTAACTCGTGCAACATGTAAGGCTTCTTTCCCCACAGGGCCCGCACTTCTGTTGAATTTAGAAAGTGGCAGGTCAAACCAGAAAATGGACCCTAATCTACGGAATATCAGACCAGCTGTGTGGCTGGATTGAAGAGTTTTTAGCAGACAGAACACAGCATGTTGTTCTCAATGGAGAGACGTCTACAGACGTTAAAGTAACCTCTGGCGTGCCACAAGGGAGTGTTATGAGACCATTGCTTTTCACAATATATATAAATGACCTAGTAGATATTGTCGGAAGTTACATGCGGCTTTTCACGGATGATGCTGTAGTATACAGAGAAGTTGCAGCATTTGAAAATTGCAGTGAAATGCAGGAAGATCTGCAGCGGACAGACACTTGGTGCAAGGAGTGGCAACTAACCCTTAACATAGACAAAAGTAATGTATTGCGAATAGGTAGAAAGAAGGATCTTTTATTGTTTGATTATATGATAGCGGAACAAACACTGGTAGCAGTTACTTCTGTAAAATATCTGGGTGTACCTGTGTGGTCGTGCGGTAGCGTTCTCGCTTCCCGCACCTGGGTTCCCAGGTTCGATTCGAGACGGGATCAGGCATTTTCTCTGCCTCGTGATGACTGGGTGTTGTGTGCTGTCCTTAGGTCAGTTAGGTTTAAGTAGTTCTAAGTTCTAGGGGACTGATGACCATAGATGTTAAGTCCCATAGTGCTCAGAGCCATTTGAACCATTTTTTTTAGTATGCGTGCGGAACGATTTGAAGTGGAATGATCATATGAAATTAATTGTTGGTAAGATGGGTGCCAGACAGAGATTCATTGGGAGAGTCCTTAGAAAATGTAGTCCATCAACAAAGGAGGTGGCTTACAAAACACTCGTTCGACCTATACTTGAATGTTGCTCATTAGTGTGGGATGAGTGCCAGGTCGGGTTGACAGAGGAGATAGAGAAGATCCAAAGAAGAGCGGCGCGTTTCATCACAGAGTTATTTGGTAAGCGTGATAGCGTTACGGAGATGTTTAGCATACTCAAGTGGCAGACTCTGCAAGAGAGGCGCTCTGCATCGCGGTGTAGCTTGCTGTCCAGGTTTCGAGAGGGTGGAACAGGAAAGGGACTTGAACAGGAAAGGGAAGTAATGACAGTAGCATGTAAAGCGCCCTTCGCAATCACCGTTGCATGGCTTGCGGAGTATAGTTAGGTTTAAGTAGTTCTAAGTCCTAGGGGACTAATGACCACAGGAGCTGAATCCCATAGTGCTCAGAGCCATTTGAACCATTCGTGATATATGGGCTAGTAAAGGAGAACTGAAAAAAAATGTGGAAGACTAAACCTGCAAATAGAGCACCGAATGCTAAATGACGAAGCTAGAAGACGACGAATGGAAACAGTTCAAGCACATAGTCGAAATGGCATGAGAATTAATACAAAAATGATTCAAATACCATCTTATACATGAAGACGCCAACGACGAAGACGAAGAGGAAGAAGAAGAAGAAGAAGAAGAAGGAGAAAGTAAGTTAGGATGGCGACTTTCTAGAATTTTAAAGACAGTTCGGTTTTAAAAACTAAGATTTTTTTGGGCTGGCTTTGCATTCTAATAATTAAAATGGTCCTATAGTATCTCATGAACTGAAAAATATTACGCAGGAAGGATCTAAGGCAGAATCCTAAACTAAGTTCTTTGGATCTCCAGCGGAGGAATCAGTAGAAAAAGGAATCGTTCTTGAAACGCAGGAAAACGTTGTGGGTAGTGAATATGCTAGAGACGAGCGGTCAAACAAGGAATACTGAGGCGTTCAGTAAGTGCAGAGTTAAAGGTATGGAAGGTATACCGCCATGGGTAAAAAAAAAGTTTGAAAAAACGGAAGCCAACAGGCAGACAACATTTTGAAAGAAAAAAAATGGATCCGTTGAGAGGAAGGCAGATGTGGAAAGCGTAGAAATGATGAAAGATAGCAAGAAATTTTTGGAGAAGATGGTAGTGCCGGATCGCGTATTCGAAACTAGGGATAAACGAACAGATGATGTTAGAAAAACAGTTCAGAGCGAAGTGAATAGACATCGCCAGGTCGAAAAAAAAATAAAGCGAATGGGGGAAGTTCACGTATCCCTTGCTAGGAAAGTCGAAAAATGAAGAATTCGAACTCAGTCCTTGAAGACAGAGTCCAAAATTTAGAGGAGCGCACGATTTCAGAGAGGACTGAGTCAAGTCCCCTCACGAGATCGGAATGTTTTGTCTCGCGTAAACGAGGCTCGCAGGCTTTCATGGAAGACGGGAGAGGCTGACCGGCTGCTGCCGCCGGCGGAGGCCGGAGGCACCGGCGGCCGCGATGAGCCCGGCGCTGCGTGCGGTACGCAGAGTGACACTGTCAGTTCCGACACAGACAATTCCTGAGTAAAGTGTGGATTTCGTGTCAACATCCTGAGCAGACAGAGTTGTCAACGAGAAACCTTTTTCTCCATCAAGAAAATCCTGAACGTTTAATGTGAACGGGGAAGTCCGTGTAAAAACTTGGTTACCCCAATTTAAATCTACTCTTCCGAGTCATTGGCCAGTCCACAGGCAAACTGAATTTATGAGCCGCCACGGGAGCGGTAGAGCTCTTGCTGAGCTTGGACCAGCTGTACAGAGTTGTAAAGCAGTGCAGGAGTTTGAATGCGAAATGATGAAGCAGAATAACTTGCGGCTCAGCTACACCAAAGTTCCACCTCTAACAGTGACGCGTTTCACGCCTTACGCCGTCTATTTTGATGAAACTTTGAAGTGAAACCAGAATTTAGACCTCTCCTACACCAGCGGATAACTGAAAAGTCGGACAAAGAGGCCGTTCAGCTGATATAATTGATCTTGATGAATATTAACGGGAGGAAAGAAATTCAAAAACGGAATACAGAAGACGAAAAATCAAAAATGGGTGCAATGGAAAGCCTGCAAATGCGGAAACAGGGGAGTGTGGCAATAGCTATGAAAACTAAAATTAGAAACCTAACTGGTGCAGTAATAAGCCACATACATTTGAAGAGAAGACGAGTGAACAAGGTGTATTGTCAGATCAGCCAACGGAGCGCGAAACGGATCTCCTGATATAGCCGTTACACGGACACCTATTCCAGGCAGAAATCATCAGGACTGACTCGAAAAGAGGCAGCAAAGTGGGGTCTGAGCATCCGTAACTATGAAGAAGTCAGGGTCGACTTATTGGCTGAAGGGGATAATGTCGAAGAACTAGTGTGTCCTGTTTTAGGGATTAGTATTGAGAAACAGACAATATCTGCCGTGCTAGACATTGGTAGTGTCGTGAAACCGTGATCATAAACATCATCTCAGGAATCTCAAAAAACAGAGCTCTTCCTCTGCGAAGGATAGGGATGAGGGGAGCGATACAAGGTAAAACTACTGAAACATAGAAGCAGGTGTGGTTAATTTTCGATTGCGAGGAATGTAATTTATCAGCTGCGCCCTAATCATCCCCATATTTAACAATCGCCTTTATAATCTGTGTAGAGGAAATGCATCAGGATGCCACGATCATGTATATGAAACAAGGTGCAATTACACTCATTTCAGGAAATAATAGAGCCACCTTGCATTTCAATAGCAGGAAAGTAGCTGTATCGTACCTCGCACTCTAACGATTGCCGTGTTGCTCCAAACGTAAATAGTTGTTTTGAAACATCTCCTTCCCGTTGTCAGACTGGACAAAAAAACTTTAAACCTCTATAACGACAGGAAATCCTTCGCATCATTGACGGCAAAGTGAAAGATATACAGGATATCCCGCCAGAAAGTATACAAGGATTTTTTTTCTGCTGCCTAAACAGGAAAACTGCTGTAAGCGTTGCAAGATACTGGTCTCTTGGTCAATTTAGAAAAGTCTATTTTCGGGCTGTTAGAGACAGATTTGCTAGGTCATCAGATTTCCAGCAATGGTATACATCCGAATGAAGATAAGTTGAGGGCAATCACAGAACTGCCTACAAAAATGACTAAGAAGCATTATAGAATTCTATTACATGTTGTGAATTTTTGCCGCAGATATCTAGGTAACGTAGTAATAGCATCAGCCGGATCAAACGACCTCACAGGTAAGAATACACCACGGAAGTGGGACGAGGAAGTGGAGAGAGAATTTTTCTGTTGAAGTGAGCATTTGTGAATGCACTCATTCTAGTCTGCCCCAATATGAGCTTGCTCTCTTGCATAGAAACTGACTGCAGCAGAGTGGGGATAAGCGTTAAATCTTTCAGGAGGCAGAGGTGGATGATGGCACTGATCACAGGACAATTGCACTCGACAGCAGGGTGACGAATAAGAGCGAATGTAACTATTCCATTACAGAGCTAGGGGTGCTGGTGGTCGTGTATGCTTTCCTCATATTTAGGTACTACTTATAGAGAAGAAACGCGGTGGTGCATACCAACTACAGGGCCCTAGAATTCCTCATGACTGCCAACCTGCCAGAGAGCATGCTCTATTGTTGGGCGCTTTGTCTGCGAAAACTGCCAGTGAAGGTTAGGCACACTCTGCTCAATGATACCGTAGTTGGCAACACACTGTCACTGTCGCCCAGATGCCTAATTAAGAATATAGAAGGAGAGATTAGAGTGAATTTGTTTGATATTCTTTATCTCAAGGGTGTACCCTTTGAGATTTACATTCGAGATGCTCTTCAAAATATTGATGCGGAACAAGATAAAGGTGAAGCTCAGAAACTTTCCAGCACTCAGGCAGTTCTACACGCTCCGTAAAGTTCTTTTGTGCTGCAGAAACAAAAACGATTTGACGTGGGTCATATGCATAACAGAGTTAAGATAGACAAACTAATCTGGTACACCCACTTAGTTATGCACACTACAGATCAGGGAAATGTAACAGCAAACTGAAAGAATCGATATACCTTAACAGCATGGAGAGGCAGATGATGAAGGTATTTCCCTCATGTGTAAGATGTAGCTACGAAAACCAAAATTAGAAACGGAACTGGTGCAGTAAAAAGCCACATACATTTGAAGAGAAGACGAGTGAACAAGTTGTATTGTCCGACCAGCCAATGGAGCTCTCCTGTCGTCAACAAAACGTGCGGCGCCTTTCTCCCCATCAGTACGAAATAAATTACGAGAACAAGCTGCTATCGACTTGTAGTGTCTAGCTGTGAGGACAAATAATTAGAATGGCAATGGGCATGCAGGGTACAAAAGTGCTGACCTCAGCTTTTGCACTTTCGTATCTCTGGTGCCATATTACAGCTGAGACAACTGCATTTTTCACATTTTGCTAACAACAGCATCAGTACATACTTATCTCTGTGGTCATACCAGGAAACATGAAGTCCTGTAAAGATCAACCCACTCTACTTCTGTAAATTCTGCATGAAACACTCCCACTTTGAGAGCCCCCCTGCATTTGCTGGAGCGAGACTATACTGCAGTTTCCATGCATGTCATATTTTACTACGCAATCTATGCCACATGCCATGTGCCCCCCCCCCCCCCCCCACAATGTGAGTAGTGGAACTACCTTCAAACGAGCACAGTTTGTTAGTGTGGGTTGCCTACATCAGGGGCAAATCTATTGTTTTCCTTTGATTGACAGGTATTTAACCTGCTGTTATCCTATTGTTCTGTTAAGTGGTTTTCCATGTCACGCCCATTTCCTTATGATTAACATGCACTTATCCTATTGTCCCCCTGACCCCTGCCCCTCCCCCAACCCCATCCCCCCTCGCTGCTACAGGTACACATTCATATGGGTAAGAAAATGGGTTCAACTACTTAGTTTCAACTACTTTTCAAGGTCATCTCTATTTCGAATGGAGGATGTGGTTGATTGGTTGACACTGAAAAGTAGTTGAAACTAGGTAGTTGAAAGTGTAGCGAACCCCTTTTCTTACCTATATGAAGTTAGTGGAGCTTTTATACTTCGTAATTTTTCTCTGGTGGGTGGAACAGAACAACGATGATAGAATGTTGGGGTGATAGATGTGTATGGGTCCTGATGGATGTGGATCTGTAGTACTTACTTGTAGCTTCGAGAAGCACCACAGTGCAGTAGCAAAATCTATGTTCTTCACCCAGTTCCCATACTGTATTTTATACTACCTTGTGTTGCAGGAGCAGGCTTTGTTTCTGTCGAGTAGTCAAAACACAGTTCTGCTGCAGTAACTCAGCTTAGTCTCTTTCTACATAGCTTGCAGAAGGTGGTAGATATAGCCTCCTTCGACTTCTACTCAGTTCCGACTTACATTGGAACAATCATATGCGCAAAGCTGCAGGGACGGTAGTGCAGAGTCTGAGGGGTAATTGCAAGATGCATAGGAGCTACCTAAAACCATGTTGGAATTTTACTGTAGCAGATAGGTTCGTTTCGAGATATAAGAGTGCAAGAAATATGATTCACTAGTGACTATAATCATTAGAGGACTTCTCCATAGGATCCAATGCAGGTATGTGGTTGAATGGAAAGACTTGATTCCAAATCACAGACATCATTTCTAGCAGACAGCGTAACATTGGAGATCTGAAAAGCTAGTGTACATTTCTTGCTACCTCAATCAGCACACCAGCTACTACAGTTTGTGATCCTCCTGAATCAGTCATCGCCTGTAAGTCAGATGGTATATCACAGAACCTCTGACATGGTATAGAGAGGGAATACGTTACAAATAATGGAGAAATATCTAATGGCAACGGTGTGAGGGGGTTGCAAATAGCGGTTTCATACCACGTTCCTGCCTTCCCAGGGGACACCACCTTATCGAAGTTCAGAAGAACGCGAAATCCTGAAGATGGGCTAAAATTTACAGACGCGCGAAATGTGGCACGTACTTCGATGCGAGATACCTTTAATAGGTTCCACAACGAAATATTGTCTCGACATTTGGTAGAAAATCCGAAGAAATTCTGGTCGTATGTAAAGTACACAAGCGGCAAGACGCAGTCAATACCTTCGCTGCGCAATGCCGATGGTACTGTTATCGACGACTGTGCCGCTAAAGCGGAGTTATTGAACGCAGTTTTCCGAAATTCCTTCACCAGGGAAGACGAATGGAATATTCCAGAATTTAAAACACGAACATCTGCTAGCATGAGTTTCTTAGAAGTAGATACCTTAGGGGCTGCGAAGCAACTCAAATCGCTTGATACGGGCAAGTCTTCAGGTCCAGATTGTATACCGATTAGGTTCCTTTCAGATTACGCTGATACTATAGCTCCCTACTTAGCACTCATATACAACCGCTCGCTCACCGATAGATCTGTACCTACAGATTGGAAAATTGCGCAGGTCGCACCAGTGTTCAAGAAGGGTAGTAGGAGTAATCCATTTAACTACAGACCTATATCATTGACGTCGGTTTGCAGTAGGGTTTTGGAGCATATACTGTATTCAAACATTATGAATCACCTCGAAGGGAACGATCTATTGACACGTAATCAGCATGGCTTCAGAAAACATCGCTCTTGTGCAACGCAGCTAGCTCTATATTCGCACGAAGTAATGGCCGCTATCGACAGGGGATCTCAAGTTGATTCCGTATTTCTAGATTTCCGGAAAGCTTTTGACACCGTTCCTCACAAGAGACTTCTAATCAAGCTGCGGAGCTATGGGGTATCGTCTCAGTTGTGCGACTGGATTCGTGATTTCCTGTCAGGAAGGTCGCAGTTCGTAGTAATAGACGGCAAATCATCGAGTAAAACTGAAGTGATATCAGGTGTTCCCCAGGGAAGCGTCCTGGGACCTCTACTGTTCCTGATCTATATAAATGACCTGGGTGACAATCTGAGCAGTTCTCTTAGACTGTTCGCAGATGATGCTGTAATTTACCGTCTAGTAAGGTCATCCGAAGACCAGTATCAGCTGCAAAGCGATTTAGAAAAGATTGCTGTATGGTGTGTCAGGTGGCAGTTGACGCTAAATAACGAAAAGTGTGAGATGATCCACATGAGTTCCAAAAGAAATCCGTTGGAATTCGATTACTCGATAAATAGTACAATTCTCAAGGCTGTCAATTCAACTAAGTACCTGGGTGTTAAAATTACTAACAACTTCAGTTGGAAGGACCACATAGATAATATTGTCGGGAAGGCGAGCCAAAGGTTGCGTTTCATTGGCAGGACACTTAGAAGATGCAACAAGTCCACTAAAGAGACAGCTTACACTACACTCGTTCGTCCTCTGTTAGAATATTGCTGCGCGGTGTGGGATCCTTACCAGGTGGGATTGACGGAGGACATCGAGAGGGTGCAAAGAAGGGCAGCTCGTTTTGTATTATCGCGTTATAGGGGAGAGAGTGTGGCAGATATGATACACGAGTTGGGATGGAAGTCATTACAGCATAGACGTTTTTCGTCGCGGCGAGACCTTTTTACGAAATTTCAGTCACCAACTTTCTCTTCCGAATGCGAAAATATTTTGTTGAGCCCAACCTACATAGGTAGGAATGATCATCAAAATAAAATAAGAGAAATCAGAGCTCGAACAGAAAGGTTTAGGTGTTCGTTTTTCCCGCTCGCTGTTCGGGAGTGGAATAGTAGAGAGATAGTATGATTGTGGTTCGATGAACCCTCTGCCAAGCACTTAAATGTGAATTGCAGAGTAGTCATGTAGATGTAGATGTAGATGTACCTTCAGTATCAGGCGGGAGGGTTTGCCTGCTCCAATGAAGTCAAGAGCTGTGTCTGAGGTATTGTAGCTACTGGCAGGGTCACCAAAGCTGGAGTGGTCTTGACAAAATAGCCAGACAAAGTGTGTCCCACATAAAAGGGCAGGGAGGACTCTATAGGTGTAGTGAAGCCAGCTTTCCTAAAGGAGTAAACCTCATACAAATCCTGGTCCTGCAAGTTGGGGGTTGGACAAGTGGCTAACAACCCCTTCCTGTAAAAAAAAAAATCTTATTCAGAAACCTCAGAGTAAAGAGGGCAGATGGATTTATGGATGATGACATGGCATTGTTAAAGGCAAACGAAAATGAAAAAATGATGTGTTTATTGGAACCTGGAACGTAAAATCGCTGTACAAGGCGGGGGCCCTGAGGTCACTGATAGATCAACTCGGTAAAATCAAGGCAGACATAATTGCCCTACAGGAAATATGATGACTGGGCATGGAGTGCTTGATGTAGGAACATTACCTCCCAGCAATAGGAAAGCACAGCCTCCATGGATACACAAATTACATTGGCCACAGAGCCATTCAGTTAGCACTGTCACATAGCATGGCTGCATGTAGCACTACGTACTCACACAAAAGGGTTCATAAAGCAATATGGTGTAGCCCTGATCAGCGTACCTTCAACCAAATTGATCATGTAATTATTGATGGTAGGCATTCCTCAAACTTACTAGATGTACGAACTTACAGAGGAGTTAATGTAGATTCAAACCACTAACTTGTAATTGCAAAGATAAGAGTTCGAATATACAGTGCAAGAAAAGTCGAAAGAACACCTCAAAGTAATTATATGGTATCGAGGTTAAAAAATGAAGACATCTCTAAAACGTACAATGAGAAGGTTGCTGAAAATCTTGCATTATACACCTCTAGCGTAAGTGATAACCTGGATCAGGAACGGAACGCTTGCAGGGATGCAGTCATTAAAGCACCAGAAGAAGTAATAGGGAAAGAAGGAAAACAACTGAGGAATTCCTATTTTGATGACAAATGTAAGAGAATAAGTCAGGAGAAAAATCTGGCATGCAGGAAAATGCTTGAGAAATCATTAGCGGCAAGAAATTATCATGATAAAAGAAAAGAAGAGAAGAAACTGCATCGTAGAAAGAAAAGAGAATGGGAAAGAAAGCAGACTGAAGAACTGGAGACAACTGGAAAAACAAATTATGTTAGAAAATTTTATCAGAAAATCAATAGTGAAAGAAGAGCATTTAAGCCGCACGTCAACCTGTGTAAAAGCAGAAATGGGATTAGATTAGATTAAATTAGATTAATACTTGTTCCATAGATCATGAATACGACACTTCGTAATGATGTGGAACGTGTCAGGTTAATAAAAGATGTCTGTACAAGAAATTACATTACACAAAATATTGCATGACACTAATGATTAAGTTGTTTTTTTTTTTTTTTTTACTTACTTTATATCTAAAAATTCAGCCAATGAGTAGAAGGAGTTGTCATCTAGAAATTCTTTTAATTTATTTTTAAATGTTAGTTGGCTATCTGTCAGGCTTTTGATGCTGTTTGGTAGGTGCCCAAAGACTTTTGTGGCAGCATAATTTACCCCTTTCTGTGCCAAAGTCAGATTTAACCCTGCATAGTGAAGATCATCCTGCATAGTGAAGATCTACTACTAACCGATGACCAAGAGGTATTGGAGCGTTTGGTAGAGTATTTCAGTGAACCATTGGATGCTTCAGTGTCCCCTGTTGAAGATATCGCAGTCGCTCCAGAAGATGGTGCCATAGTAAATCTCTCTCCCATCCCAAAGAGAAGTGACTAAAGCAATTGCCCGATTGAAGAACAATGAAACACCAGGGACTGACAGTATAACATATGAAATATTGAAAGGTGGAGGAGTTGAGCTAAATCATAGGATCTACAAAATTGTGTGCCTCGTCTGGGAAAAGAGTGAGATACCAGAAGAATGGAATGTAGGGATTGTGTGCCTGGTGCATAAGAAAGGAGATCTATTTGAATGAAGCAACTACAGAGGCCTAACACTTTTAAATATTTTATGTAAAGTACTATCAAATATCCTGTTTACAGGACGCTACCAGAGTCGGTTGCCATAGCTGGAGGTCCACGGCAAAATCCAGAGAGGAATGGCAGAAAATTATTCAGGGGGCCATCCCATCCTGGGATGTAGTGGCAATGGAAGAAGAAGATACCAGGTTCCTTAGCTGAATTACTTTAAAAAATGAGCGATTTTATGACGAGGTTGCTTTGTGAGCTACGTGTAACTGGACTGCTGGTCTGATATTTGTCGGGAAAAATCAAGTGATTCGTAGGTAATGCATAACGGGATTTATAAAGGCGGTATAGCTTTTAATAAGGATACTTTTGTGCACATATAGAACCAAGACTGCTTGTGACAGTACCATAAAGTAGTTGCTGAGATCGGGTTTTTTAACTTCTGACTGTTTGCAAGACGATTAAACCTCTCTTTCTAAGACATGGTGGTAGGACTCGCAAGAAAAACTTATGAGACATGCCCACCTACCGTTGATTTTCGGCCAGTATTATTTCGTATCGCCAGCGATCAGTTATGTGTGTGATAGGTTCGACTTGAGCATCAGTCTTAAAAAGTATGTGTTTGTGTTCTGACATGTGCAAAGGAAATGACTATGTCCTTTCGTAAGGAGGATATGAATTTGGAGTCGAGTACTGTGATAGCAAAGGGAAGAGTATGTCAAGTCATAAGAATGGTACTGATACCTCTATTTCCCGAGCCGCAGCCGTTAACAGGTTGTATTTTCGAAACTTCACTCATTATCGAATGTCTTTCAACTGAGACCACGATCATAACATTTAGTTGTAAGTACAGGGATAAAATATGAATGTGACCGATTTCTTAGTATGATTATTCCACCTGTATTATTCCACCTGTGTGCTTGGCGTGCAGCGCCGGTGACCTGAGCAGGGATGATTCACGTTTCCCGTTAATGGTAGGAGCTGTCTGAATGTAGAGGCCTGTTGGACTGTAGGAATGTAGATGACTTAACCATGCCATCCTCTAGGCGACCAAATAGCGAACTAATACTTAGTAAGTGTTGGGTAGCTTTCGTGATCGCGTGAAAATTTAAGACAATTGAATATGGAGGTATGTTTGGACTGGAATGTTATTCCCTCCCATGGAAACATCAGTAGACTGCTTCTGCACATTTCGAACCTTTATTTACTGTAATTGAGAGAAGATCGATTGTGGTGTGTGCATCTAGCACGTGGAAGACACGTTTGCCAGTTCTCTAGTCATGAGAAACACATAAGTTGACCTTGTAAATTATACGGATGATTTTGAATCTGCTAGAATACTGACATCGGGATTCGCGAGTGGAAATATAAATTTTCTCTCATTTTATCGAGTTTCGGCGTAAATGTCTTCGCAGAGGTAACAAGTTTCTAGTTAGTCAGTGGTTTACAGCATGCCCCACCTAGCTGAAGTTTTGGGTTTGTAGAGAAATAATTTCCAGTCTATACCTTCGGAATTATGTTGTGTGAGCGATTAGTAGGATACTGCTGTGTGCTTGATATCGAGAAGTACCACGAAAACAGTATAATATTATGGCAAGCCATGTGAAAATACATGTGTTCTTGTAATCCCAGAGGAGATGGTTGTATAAAAGCAAGCAAGTGGGTATGGATCAGAAACAGTAACACGTTTCTACCGAGGGAGAACGAGCCTGAATTTGTAGAACAGTTCTGAGAGGGACTTCAGTCCACTAAGAGTGCTGCGAGGAGTGTATATGGTGCTGTCTGCCTTCACAGTATATGTACTAATTATGTGAAAGGGTTGATTTTGTATGGTGCAGGATAAGAACTGTTTGTTTACTTCATCAACATGGTACGTGGTGATATATTGCTGGGTTTGTAAGCTGTCAGGCAAATCCAACACCTTACATGAAAACCCTGACATGATAAGCAAATCCACTAGTATGTGACATAGCTCTGAATAAATTGTGACATTAAATTACCCAAAGTAATACGAGTAACGAGTGAGCAAATGGAAAACCACAGACTAACACAAGAATGCCTAAATGCATGTCGTACCTTCCCACCATGAGGCAGACGCAGTTCCGAGGGGAGAAACGAGGGCAGAAGCTGAGAGCAGAACCGTGTTAAGCTAGAAGGCCCTACGATAAGCGAAGGACACCCACGTCTCCAGCTAACCAAAAAGGGCCACTAACACCCGCAAGTTTTAGCGTGAGCCTTTTCGCGTGTCTGTTACATTAGGATCACTCCCCAGCCCATGTTAAAAGATAGAGCCCTCCAGAAGAGCAGTATAGATCTCACGATAACGCTAAAAGGACCACACCAGCTGCAGGTTTTAGCGTGAGACTTTTTAGCGTCTCTGTTACGTTGCAAACTTTAAAAACATTGCCCCACCACGAGAAGTATAACGTTTCTCATTGGATTGACAGAATTTTTGTAGGCGGAGCTTAAGGTTAACATTGAGACCCTGATTTGTCAGATGAAAACACAGCCAGATAGCTTTTTAAAACTAACTTCGGTAAATTGTAGTAAGGAGAAGTTAGGAGTTGGTGCCGAGACGGCTAGCTGGATGGCTGCTGCGCCGGCCGCTGCCGCCCTGACGCTGCTTAGACACCGACAAGGTAATGAACGCACGCGATGCCGCATTTTTGAGCGCATAAGGCTTCACTCAGAACTGCAGAAGTCTCATCTGTTACACCCCCTTTTTGCGTAATACTAGTGTCGATCGTTAATTAAAACTCATGGTGTTCACATTTGCCACTTGAAGAATAGATCTGAAACGCTATGATTTTTCTTTTATATAGTTATTGAGAAGCTACATCAGCCACTGTAATTTACGACAAGTTAGATAAGTAATTAAAGATAATTGAGTGTCACTGTAGACCATTGTGATAGTTTTCTCTTTTGTGAAACTTAATTTAAACCTAGATTATAGATGTGATATGGCATAGGTCATCCTTCGATCGATTGTAGAACTTGGAAACCCATTTAGGGAATATTCGTTCACATTTTTGTTGAACGCAGTTGGTTTTTACCATCTTGTATTGAAACATTTCCTTTATCATTATTGCAATTTATAAACGATGTTTTAAGAGTAGAATAAAATTATCAATGGTAAACTTAGCTGCTTTTTCGACGTTATTTTACCAGCTAACTAAAAATAGGAAAGCCTTGAACCCTTTCCACTAAATTTAGTTAGTATTAAGATTCTTTTACAGGGAGTGCAGTGGAGCTGACGCTGAGATCATTTAGTATTTGGTTATATCATCGCTAGTCTCACTGAACTCTTCTGAATTCTACATGTCATGTGTGGTCTGGCGTCTCCGTACCAGCAGCAGGTCCCAGGTTCAAGCTAGTTAATTCCCTAAGAAACACGCTCAGAGCGTCGTTGCGCGAAAGTGGTAGGGAGACACGATATAGTACAAACAGACACCACCATGAATGTTTAGAGGTTGGAGATCTGTTTCACGCTCTAATATTCAAGCTCTTGTCCTTAGTGGAAGAGCAGTGTATTTGAGTAAGAGTCTTTCCGCATTTGACGATCTGTAGGCCACTTTGCAAGGTTTAACTGTTAGTGCAATATGGTGAGCTTACAAAATGCTCTATTCATTCACAAAACATCCTTCGTGCTGGGACATAGCAGCATCTACAGACTGATTCAAACAAGATGGAGGAAAGGTAGGTTCGGAAAGTTCTGAGAAAGCAAGTGTCCATAGACAAGTCGAAGCACACCCTTCCGTCACTGTGGCATTAGCATATCTCGAAGCTGTAGCTGTAGGATAGCGAAAATTCCGGCCATTTCTTTCCTCATCTGTAAGACAGTGCTTCAAATTCTGATTGGATAATTCTTTTGATCCCCCCCCCCCCCCTCCCCAACGCCAGTCTGTGCTTATAGAGTGCTCTCTTTCCAGACAACAAGAATGCTTTTATGATTGACAGTGTTTTTGTAAGTGTGCACAGGCTTGCACAGGCGAGCACAGATGAAAAACTTGATGAAATGTATGATGAGATAAAAGAAATTATTCAGGTAGGGAAGGGAGACGAAAATTTAATAGTCATGGGTGACTGGAATTCAACACTAGGGAAAGGAAGAGAAGGAAACGTAGGTGAGTATGGATTAGGGCTTCTTAGTTGCCTGGTATAATTTTGCACAGAGCATAACTTAATCATAGCTAATACTTGGTTCAAGAGTCATGAAAGAAGGTTGTACACATGGAAGAACCCTGGAGATAGTAAAAGGTTTCAGATAGATTATATAATGGTAAGACAGAAATTTAGGAACCAGGCTTTAAATTGTAAGACATTTCCAGGGGCAGATGTGGACTCTGACCACAATCTATTGGTTATGAACTGTAGATAAAAACTGAAGAAACTGCAAAAAGGTAGGAATTTAAGGAGATGGGTGGTGGATAAACAGAAAGAACAAAAGGTTGTACAGAGTTTCATGGAGAGCATAAGGGAAAAATTGACAGCAATGGGGGAAACAAATATAGTAGAAGAAGAATGGATAGCTTTGAGAGATGAAATAGTGAAGGCAGAAGAGGATCAAGTAGGTAAAAAGACGAGGGCTAGTTGAAATCCTTGGTTAACAGAAGAGATACTAAATTTAACTGATGAAAGGAGAAAATATAAAAATGCAGTTAATGAAGCAGGCAAAAAGGAATACAAACGCCTCAAAAATGAGATCGACAGGAAGTGCAAAATGGCTAAGCAGGAATGGCTAGAGGACAAATGAAAGGATGTAGACGCTTATCTCACGAGGGGTAAGATAGACACTGCCTACAGGAAAATTAAAGAGACCTTTGGAGAAAAGAGAACCACTTGCATGAATATCAAGAGCTCAGATGGCAACCCTGTTCTAAGCAAAGAAGGGAAAGCAGAAAGGTGGTAGGAGTATATAGAGGGTGTATACAAGGGCGATGTACTTGAGGTCAATATAATGGAAATGGGAGAGGAGGTAGATGAAGATGAAATGGGAGATATGATACTGCGTGAAGAGTTTGACAGAGCACTGAATGACCTAAGTCGAAACAAGGCCCCGAGGAATATACAACTTTCCATTACAACTACTGAAGGTCCTGGGTGAGACATTCCTGACAAAACTCTACCATCTGGTGAGCAAGATGTACGAGACAGGCGGAATTCCCTCAGACTTTAAGAAGAATATTATAATTCCAATCCCAAAGAGAGCAGGTGATGATAGATGTGAAAATTACCGAACTATCAGTTTAATAAGTCACAGCTGCAAAATACTAACGCGAATTCTTTACAGACGAATGGAAAAACTGATAGAAGCTGACCTGGGGGAACATCAGTTTGGATTCCATAGAAATGTTGGAACACGTGAGGCAATACTGACCCTACGACTTATCTTAGAAATTAGCTTAAGGAAAGACAAACCTATGTTTCTAGCATTTGTAGACTTAGAGAAAGCTTTTGACAATGTTGACTGGAATACTCTCAAATCCTAAAGATGGAAGGAGTAAAATACAGGGAGCGAAAGGCTATTTACAATTTGTACAGTTATAAGAGTTGAGGGGCGTGAAAGGGAAGCAGTGGTTGGGAAGGGAGTGAGACAGGGCTGTAACCTCTCCCCCATGTTATTCAATCTCCATATTGAGCAAGCAATGAAGGAAACGAAAGAAAAATTTGGAGTAGGTATTAAAATCCATGGAGAAGAAATAAAAACTTTGACAGAATTACAATATCATTGGCGAACCTCAGAGACAGCAAAGGACCTGGAAGAGCAGTTGAACGGAATGGACAGCATCTTGAAAGGAGGATATAAGATGAACATCAACAAAAGCAAAACGAGGATAATGGAATGTAGTCGAATTAAGTCGGGTGACGCTGAGTGACTTAGATTAGGAAATGAGACACTTAAAGTAGTAAACGAGTTTTGCTATTTGCGCAGCAAAATAACTGATGGTGATCGAAGTAGAGAGGATATAAAATGTAGACTGGCAATGGCAAGAAAACCGTTTCTGAAGAAGAGAAATTTGTTAACATTGAGTATACATTTAAATGTCAGGAAGTAGTTACTGAAAGTATTTGTATGAAGTGTAGCCATGTATGGAAGTGAAACATGGACGATAAATAGTTTGGACAAGAAGAGAATAGAAGCTTTCGAAATGTGGTGCTACAGAAGAATGCTGAAGATTAGATGGGTGGATGACATAACTAATGAGGAGGTACTGAATAGGATTGGGGATTAGAGGAATTTGTGGCACAACTTGACTAGAAGAAGGGATCGGTTGGTAGGACGTGTTATGAGGCATCAAGGGAGCACCGATTTAGTACTAGAGGGTAAAAATCGTAGAGGGAGACCAAGAGATGAATACACTAAGCAGATTCAGAAGGATGTAGGCTGCAGTATGTACTGGGAGATGAAGAAGCTTGCACAGGATAGAGTAGCATGGAGAGCTGCATCAAACCAGTCTCTGGACTGAAGACCACAACAACAACAACAACAACAACATATTGATAGAAGGACAAACATTTCGCACGATGCGTCAGATGTGCTGGGTACACACGCGTGGTTAGACGCAGCTCGCAAGTCCTGTTAGGATCGCTAGAAACAATGCACCCTGTGCTATTCTGTGACGTCAGTAGCAATAGGCGTCTCTTCAGCAACGGTAAACACATGTGCTATTCAGAGGCGTCTCGCATATGGGACCGGTGTGAGTGCGCCTTGGAGTTCCTTGACGTCAGTTTAACACTCAAAGAACTCTACCTGTATACCCGAAAATAGACCCAACTTTCAGCTGCTCGCTGTAGGCAGCAGCAGTGTGAGGACGATGGCTCGCACTGGCTTGCGTCCAGCGGCGGCTCACATCGGAGTACATGCACGCGCGCCCTTGGAGTGTCTGCACTCTGCAAATAGATATTTACTCCCGTCCGGTGGCATCGGCAACAGTAGTTCGATAGGAATTTCTCAGGTGTCAAGTATGAAAGGGATGCCTCCACCTCATGCTTGAGGGACCCAAACGGGAACCTGTGCATGGCTTGGCAGCTGACGGCCGAAGGGACTGTCGTTGCATCTCGACGTCTGGGAGCGTGTGTGGTAGCCTCCAGTGCGGTCCACTGGACAGGGGGTGGCAGGTGGTGCCTTTGCACGTTATTTTTTGTGTCAGCTGCATTGTTTTGCGAGCAGGTCTGTATGCTGTACTATGCATTATTTGAACAGTTTATGAGTTGATTTCATAGCTACACATCAGTGTACAGGATTATTTAGGAGTAGTTTGCATGTCTGTGTGCTGTGTACCGATATTATTTGGGGAATTTAGGAGTTGTTTGCATGTCTACAGAGCGTTATTTCAATAATTTAGGAGTAGTTTACAAGTCTGTAGGCTGTGTGGCATGACACCAAGCATGTCTGAACGTGAGATTAATATAATATCTTTCAAAACCCATCCCGAAATAAATTGTTCCAAAATCAATAAAGTACACTCCTTCGTGTCTCCAGCAGCCCAGCGCAGGCTGAGTCATTTTCCCGCCAATCCCTAGGAAGAGGTGGTGGTCAAGTGACTTAAGTTAGTGGAAGTAGACCAGTTGACCTACCTTCCCGCCAAAATACGCCATTTTGAATGACATCATGCACTGTTGACAAATCTACAGGCTACCATCTTGGATCACGTCATCATCACCATCTTGGATACATCTGGTGACAATGGAGAGTGGGGTGACGCCCGCCTTGCCCTTCGACTAATGCACCCTGCACTACAGGTCCCATGTACTGTGCCACAAGCAGAGCATCCTGTACCACACACCACATGCCACGTGGTCCCGCATCTTTTGCCACCCTCCACGTAATGCATGCCTCACGCCATGTGCTTCAGGCACGCCATGCCACGCACCATGTAACTCGCCCCACACAACACTCCCCACACCATGTGCCACGTTCCACTCTCCACACTCCCCGCACCACGCGCCACTCGCCACTCGCCACTCGCCACTCGCCATGCACAATGCACCAGTCGCCCCACTCCACAGACCACGCACCCCATGCCCTGCACCACCCACTAGTCACCACATGCTGCACGTAAGTCTCCCCACTCCATGTGCCCAGTTTTCTGCACCTGCATCACGTGGCGTGCAGTCTCCAGGTGAGCCTCACGTTCCGGCACAGGCTCAATGCACACTCCAGGAGTGCCCCACACCACTTGCCATGTGCCATGCAGCCCACACCACACGCCACATGCCACTCACCATGCATCACACGCCTTGTGCCATGTAGTCCGTGCCCCATTCCATACACCATGTGACACATGCCATTGAGCCCTGCCACACACCCTGCACCTGCGCCACTTGCCACTCGCCACATGCTCTGGGCGCGCCCTGCTTCCCATGCCACATGCCACTTGCCAAGCTCTACACAATTGTGTTTGTATTACTGACTTCCAGAAAATCGTTTAAGGACTGGCTCACCAATCATCACATTGTTAACATGTATTTGAAGTTGTACACCATTCACCTTGCAATACCGGGAGGAGTAGATGATATATTTCTCTATAAATAACTGAACATCAACATTGGTGAAAGCAATATATATAATGAAATACGAATCCTTATTTGTTCAAAAAGCGTTTTTTACCATAAACACTATCTCACAAGCTCTGAAATCCTAGATAAAGGCAACACCGCTCAACCGTCGTACTTGCTCCTGCCACCAGCATATGGCTACACTGCAAACTCAATACTTCTCTGTAACTAATTGAAAACCAGATGCACTCACTGTAGTTTGATCATTTGAGAATATCAGCTATTTTATCTGTGCTTGGCATGTCAAAGTTTTCTGCGACCACAAAGTTTTAAGGTTTCTTTTAACTTGCTGGCTACATCACTAGAAATAAATGTCGTAGGTGCTATTTCTGCAAGGATATGATTTTTGTACTTGTATCAAAGTAGGTTAAAACCTTGTTGCAGATGCACCATTTAGGTTACTCTATAGTCTGCATGAGATTAGTGAATTTGTAGAAGAGGCGACGTATTACAAACTGTTGTTAATGGAGGGCCAACATTATTATTTGGAAATGTTTAAGAAGATGCGAGCACTGCAGGATGCTGCTCCTAAGTGGTCTAAGGTTAAGTGCATGTTGTTACTTCAACCAAATTACAAACTGAGCCAGTATTACATTACATAATGCTGTATTGTTCCATCGGTTTAATAGTGACAATGAGTTATGGTGCTCAAAATTACCGGAATTGCTTGATGTGGTATACGCTTATGGCCTGGGGATATTGTGGAATTGAAAAGTACAAACAGAAAATTGCCACCTACTGCCACATGCCAAATCTGCACAGGCATGTGCACCCTCTGTGTGAGTGGGCATTATCTGTTAGAAAGCTAAAACCATGAACCTACCATGCAAAATTCCTTTTCATCCGATCCTTACGACTAAATCTAGAGAAATCGCATCCATTGACATAGCTGGACCATATCCTCATGGCAGGGGAGGCGTTGAATATCTGGTTGTGGTACATGAAGTATTCTCAAAAATAATTCCCATTATTTGTCACAAAAATGAAGTGGATAGAAATGAGTGAGTGGCTCCACTTCCACTCGCCACGAGACGTTACATCTGGTGGGAAGAAAAAACACGCCAAACGTTTGCCTCTTTGAATGCCAGCTCTGTCACTCGAAAGAGAGTAAACGGTAAGAAACTAGGCAGTCATTGGATCTAGACGAGATGGTGCTACTTAGGTCTTATCCTAAGCTATCTCTTCTCAGCAAACGGAACAAGAAATGACAGTTACTGTATACTGGCCCATACCGTATTGTGAAAATCACCTATGATTGATGTTTTCTGTTAGCATATCCAAATCGGAGTACAGTCACAGAGCTTAATCACCATTGAAGGCAGTTAATGGAAGAGGCCTTCCTGACACCATTTGATACAATTGAAATTCCATCCACCTCTCCTTCTGAAATTAGTAAGATAATAAACTCTCTCAAGAAAAAAGCTCACATGGAATTGATGGCGTTTACAGCAGGTTTATAAAAGCTTGTTTCCAAGAAATAAGTGGGATTCTCAGGCACATACGTAATAGCTCTCTGAAGCAGGGCATTTTCCCAGATAGAATGAAGTATGCTATTGTTAAACCACTGCATAAAAAATGGGATCCGACTGATGTCAACAACTACTGCCCAATCTCTCTTCTGACTGCCTTATCCGAAATCCTTGAAAAATTAATGTTTTGTAGAGTAGCTTCACACCTTTCTAAAAATAAAGTTTTAACAAAATATCAGTTTGGTTTCTAGAAGGGTTTCTCAACTCAAAACGCTATATATACTTTCACTAATGAAATATTAAATGCTCTGAATAACTGGAAGTCACCCATTGGGGTTTTTTGTGATCTATCAAAGGCTTTTGATTTTGTAAATCATGGAATACTTCTAGATACACTCAAGTACTGTGGGATGAATGGGACAGTGCTCAAATGGTTTAAATCATACCTAACTGGAAGAGTGCAGAAAGTTGAAATAAACAGTTTACATAATATGCAAAAAGCTGGTGATTTCTCAAACTGGGGAACAATCAAGAACGTGGTGCCGCAAGGTTTGGTCTTGGGTCCTCTTCTGTTCGTAATATATATTAATGACTTGCCATTCTATATTCACGAAGATGCAAAGCTGGTACTTTTTGCCGATGATACAAGTATTGCTATCACACCCAACAGACAAGAATTAACTGGTGAAATTGTAAATTATGTTTTTCAGAAAATCATTAAGTGGTTCTCTGCAAATGGGCTCTCATTAAACTTTGATAAAACACAGTATATACAGTTCCACACAGTAAATGGAATGATCACATTAATAAATATAGACTTCGATCAGAAAGTGGTAGCCAAGGTAGAATATTCAAAATTTCTAGATGTATGCATTGATGAAGGTTTGAACTGTAAAAAACACACTGAGGATCTGCTGAAACGTTTGAGTTCAGCCACTTATGCTATTAGGATCATTGCAAATTTGGGCGATATACATCTGAGTAAATTAGCTTACCACGCCTATTTTCATTCTTTGCTTTTGTATGGCAACATATTCAGGGGTAACTCATCATTTAGTAACAGAGTGTTCATTGCACAAAAGCATGTAATCAGAGTAATTGCTGGAGCTCATCCAAGATCATCCTACAGACACTTATTTAAAGAGCTAGAGATCTTCACTATAGCCTCACCATATATATATTCACTTATGAAATTTGTTCTTGACAATCTGAACGAATTCAAAGTAATAGCAGTGTACATGGCTACAGCACTGGGAGAAAGGATGATCTTCACTACTCAAGGTTAAATCTAACTTTGGCTCAGAAGGCGGTAAATTGTGCTGCCACAAAAGTCTTTGGTCACTTACCTAATAGCATCAAAAGTCTGACAGATAGCCATATAGCATTTAAAAGGAATTTAAAAGAATTTCTTAATGACAACTCCTTCTACTCATTAGATGAATTGTTTGATATAGTAAGTGGGTAATTTCCCAACCAAAAAAAAAAAATTAAAAATATTAAGTGTCATGTAATATTTTGTCTAACATAATATTTTTATAGATACCTTTCATTAACCTGACACGTTCCACATCATTACAACGTGTTGTATTCATGATCTATGGAACAAGTACTAATCTAATCTAATCTAATCCCTAACAAAGAGGTTTAAAGAACTTTATAAGGTAGAGATTTGTTATATTATTGCATGTACTCATGTCTGTGCTTGATCTATTTTATATTGTATTTGTGTATGTGTATGTCTATGCAAATACATAAGAGTGCTTGACGGCTTGTTGAATAATCCTTCATTGAGAGGGCTTTGTGCTCAAATGCACTGAATGTAAATAAGGCTTGTACGACACCATGAATTATTCGTTTAAACGATGGCAGACTTTATGATAATCTGTGGTGTACTGGAATTCTGATTCATGTTTTGAGGATTATATCCTTTACACACTAGTTAGTGCCTCCTGCTCTATAAGTTTATTGATGTAAGAGATTATGACCCAATAGTTAATATTTTTATCTTGTTATCTGCCTAGTATGTTCTTTGATATAATTAGTAATCTGAAATTTTGTGATTGAGGACATGGATCCTCTGTTTAATTGTTTCACTAGCCAATGAAATTTCAATGTAATTATGAATACAAGGATGACTTTTTGTGCTTGAAGCAGATTCCATAAAGACAGTCATGACCAGTCATTACACAGACTGTTCATTGTAGCACACATGGACTTAGCATTGGTAGCTAATTTACAATTTTCTGTGAGTTACAGATCTCTATAATCAGACTGTATACAGAAATTTAAAGATTGATGAACTAAACACATAAGTGGATGTAATCTTTAGTGCCTCATTAGTAAACAAATTTACGTTCCACAATTTTTGGATTGGCTTAAATGTATTGCATGGCATGTTTTCATAAATTTATTTGTATTAGTGCTTTATATGTGTGAATATTTTGTATGTGTCTTGAACATATGTAGAACGTAAGTTATTGGGTAAATGTTTAAAGACTGTCATGTAGCATTAGCTTCTGTCATACTGCTGTGCTGGCATTCGCATTCATGAGATTTGTTGGTTGAAATGGTTCACATGGCTCTGAGCACTACAGGACTTAACTGCTGAGGTCATCAGTCCTCTAGAACGTAGAACTACTTAAACATTTACTAACCTAAGGACTTCACACACATCCATACCAGAGGCAGGATTCGAACCTGCGCCCATAGCGACTATAGCGCCTAGAACCACACGGGCGCCCCAGCCGACGAGCTTGTTTTCCTAGCTACGGTTGATTTGCTTTGTTTCTGTAACGTACGGTTTCAGGAGACTTGATGTCCCAACCTTTTATTCCTATTCTGTTATTGTCAGACCATGGACCATTTCCAAGTGCCTGACTGATACATTCCAAACTTGGAAAATGTAACCGATTTTTACCTACTGCTGCACCACGACTTAGTAGAGGCATGGATTTGGGGAACAGAAGGCTATCAGCAGAGAAAATTTGGAGGAGGAACAGGGACCATGACGTGGAGCACTATGTTAAGGACTGTATGCCATGCATGTAGAGGGGATTGGATGTCCTCGAGCCATTTAACAAACCACCTGCAGGATATAAGTATGTTCTCACCATCATCGATCATTTTTCTCAGATTTTGGCAATAGTACTGATATCAAACCAGTGGGCTAGTACTGTAGCGCAGGCGTTAGTAAACAACTGGATATGAAAAGTCTGGGGTGCCTGAGAACATAATTACACACCAAATTACGAATTTTGTCTCAGATATAATGAAGCAGCTATGCCAAATCGCGTTTTGTGATGTCAGAAGTTTTATATTTGTACAAATACTTATGATGCTCTGTCAGTTTGTGAACGTTAAGAACACCTTTCTGTCGTACTGTTAGTTAGTTTCATGCTCCATATACCGTATATGAATGATTCCTTTATTGGAATAAGATAAAACAAATCAGTTTGCAGATAAGCCATGGCTCACTAAAGGGATAAGAAATCTTGTAAACAGAAAAGCAAAATTTATCTTATAGTTAGGAGAAGTAATGATCCTGAAACAATGAAACATTTTAAAAACTACTGCACTGTATTAAGAAAAGTTATTAAAAAGTCCAGAAGTATGTGCATTATGTCAGAGATCACATCTGATAATAAAATTAAAACAGTTTGGAATATTGTGAAAAGGGAAACAGGGCAACCGAGGTACAGGAGGACTGTATTTCTATCAAACACAATGAAAAGTTTGTTAACATGAAGTCAGAAGTAGAAAACATTTTAATAATAATTTTTAAGTGTTGTAGAGAAAATAGGGTCCAGCTGTTCATTAGAAAATGTAAGGCAGTATATGGAAGAGGCAGTACCTATGAAATTTGTAAAAAAATTGTAATTCAACCCACCTTTCCTACTGAAATTAGGAGAATAATAAATTCATTCAATAGTACAAGCTCACATCGAATTTAATTGGAAGGAGAAACATAAACTCATGTGATTGCACCAAGCTTGTTGACAGCAGTGCCTACCAATTTCAATTGTATATTACAGCACTGAGGATGGTCACTAAGTGACCGAAAATCTATTTTGCGGATAACAAAACAAAAAAATACGACCAATGCTGTTACTCCTTCCAATTATATCCATTATCTGGTCATGGTGCGCAGAACACTCCATGGAGTCGCCAATCACGTCGAATTGATGGCATTTCCAGCAGAGTACTATTAGCTTGTTCCCAACAAATAAGTAGGAGTCTCAGCCACATATGTAGTAGCTCACTGAAACAGAGAATATTTCCAGATAGACTGAAATGTGCTATTGTTAAACCATTGCATAAAAAGGGGATAGATATGATGATAACAACTACCACCCAATCTCACTTCTGACAGCTTTATCCAAAATTCTTGAAAAAGTAATGTATTCAAGAGCAGCATATAAATAAAGTACTTACAAAATGTCAGTTTGGTTTTCAGGAAGGTTTTTCAACAGAAAATGCTATATATCTGTGTCAGTGATCAAATATTAAATGCAATGAATAGCCGAACTTCACCCATTGGGATATTTTGTGCTCTCTCAAAGGCTTTTGACTGTGTGAATCATGAAATTCTTCTAGATAAGCTTAAGTATTGTGGTATGAGTGTGACAGTGGACAAGTGGTTGAATTCACACTTAACTGGTAGAAAACAGAAGGTTGAAATTAACAGTACAGATAGTCTACAAAAACCAGCAGAGTCATCTAACTGGGGAGGTAGGGTTCAGTCTTGGGTCTTTTATTGTTCTTGATATACACTCCTGGAAATTGAAATAAGAACACCGTGAATTCATTGTCCCAGGAAGGGGAAACTTTATTGACACATTCCTGGGGTCAGATACATCACATGATCACACTGACAGAACCACAGGCACATAGACACAGGCAACAGAGCATGCACAATGTCGGCACTAGTACAGTGTATATCCACCTTTCGCAGCAATGCAGGCTGCTATTCTCCCATGGAGACGATCGTAGAGATGCTGGATGTAGTCCTGTGGAACGGCTTGCCATGCCATTTCCTCCTGGCGCCTCAGTTGGACCAGCGTTCGTGCTGGACGTGCAGACCGCGTGAGACGACGCTTCATCCAGTCCCAAACATACTCAATGGGGGACAGATCCGGAGATCTTGCTGGCCAGGGTAGTTGACTTACACCTTCTAGAGCACGGTGGGTGGCACGGGATACATGCGGACGTCCATTGTCCTGTTGGAACAGCAAGTTCCCTTGCCGGTCTAGGAATGGTAGAACGATGGGTTCGATGACAGTTTGGATGTACCGTGCACTATTCAGTGTCCCCTCGACGATCACCAGAGGTGTACGGCCAGTGTAGGAGATCGCTCCCCACACCATGATGCCGGGTGTTGGCCCTGTGTGCCTCGGTCGTATGCAGTCCTGATTGTGGCGCTCACCTGCACGGCGCCAAACACGCATACGACCATCATTGGCACCAAGGCAGAAGCGACTCTCATCGCAGAAGACGACACGTCTCCATTTGTCCCTCCATTCACGCCTGTCGCGACACCACTGGAGGCGGGCTGCACGATGTTGGGGCATGAGCGGAAGACGGCGTAACGGTGTGCGGGACCGTAGCCCAGCTTCATGGAGACGGTTGCGAATGGTCCTCGCCCATACCCCAGGAGCAACAGTGTTCCTAATTTGCTGGGAAGTGGCGGTGCGGTCCCCTACGGCACTGCGTAGGATCCTACGGTCTTGGCGTGCATCCGTGCGTCGCTCCGGTCCGGTCCCAGGTCCACAGGCACGTGCACCTTCCGCGGACCACAGCGATGTACTGTGGAGACCTCACGCCCCACGTGTTGAGCAATTCGGCGGTACGTCCACCCGGCCTCCCGCATGCCCACTATACGCCCTCGCTCAAAGTCTGTCAACTGCACATACGGTTCACGTCCACGCTGTCGCGGCATGCTACCAGTGTTAAAGACTGCGATGGAGCTCCGTATGCCATGGCAAACTGGCTGACACTGACGGCGGCGGTGCACAAATGCTGCGCAGCTAGCGCCATTCGACGGCCAACACCGCGGTTCCTGGTGTGTCCGCTGTGCCGTGCGTGTGATCATTGCTTGTACAGCCCTCTCGCAGTGTCCGGAGCAAGTATGGTGGGTCTGACATACCGGTGTCAATGTGTTCTTTTTTCCATTTCCAGGAGTGTATATTAACGACTTGCCACTCTATTTGATTTAATTTGATTTACTCTCATTCCAATTGATCCATAGTGAGGAGGTCCTCCAGAATGTAGAACAACAATAAGAAAACAACAATATCCGCAAGACAACAATAACAAAAACAATAACACATGACAAATATTTACAGCTGAAAGAAATAAGCTAACGTACCTTTCACGGATCCCAAGTGGAATGATCGTTATTTTTTTAATGGACACTATGTGAAAGAACCATTTTACAAACACTAATGCACTGAATTTAAAATAAAAAAGATTTATTAATTTATGAGGTAATAAACATGTAATAACACTTCTGCAGTACTTATTTACAACGAACACATTACTGCACTATGGTGCAGAAGTTTCATACATATATGTAAACAGAAATAAGTTGGTCCTACTGCAAAGTTCATCTATGGAGTGAAAGGAGTTGGCCAGCAACAAATTCTTCGGGCTTCCCTTAAACTGAATTTCATTGGTTGTTAAGCTGTTTATGGCTGCTGGCAAGTTATGAAAATGTGTGTTCCTGAATAATGTTCACAAATATTTTATTAGCCAATCATTCTAAGACTACAATTTCTTTGCTATTTATTGTAATGTTTGATCATTGGAAAACAAAACGAAGTAGACGTCTGATAATGTTACTGATGAACAGTCATTGATATTCACAAGAAAAACTAAGGGCCCTAAAATGGAACCTTGTGGGAACCCACATGTAATTAGGAAAAAGACATGTATTAAGCTATCAGGCATCATACAACTGGGAACTAATAACCCCCTTTGTTTCCTACCAGAGATACAATATTGAACCATTTTGCAGCATTTCCTGTTACACCGTAATATTCTAATTTACTTAAAAGGATACTGTGATTTACACAGCCAATTGCCTTTGACTAGTTGCGTGCAATTTTTTGTCTAATGAATTAAGCACATTTTCACTGTGAGTGTAGATAGCCTTCTCAATATCAGAACCCATTAGAAACCCGAACTGCGTCTTGGATAATATGTTATTTGAGATAAGCTGGTTATAAAGCTGTTGTACATTACTTTTTCCAAATTTTGAGAATGCTTGCAAAAGTGCAATTGGACAGAACTTTGATGCTATTTCTTTATCTCCCTTCTTAAACAGTGGCATAACTTCAGCATATTTCAACAATTTAGGAAATATTCCAATGATAAACGACTGGCTACACAGATAGCTTAATATGTTACTTAACCCAGAATCACATTCTTTAATTAACTTTGTTGATATTTCATCATACCCACTAGATGTTTTTGATTTTAAAGTTTTTATGGTGGACATTATTTCTGCTGGGGTAGTGAAGGTCAAACTCATTTTATGGAAGTTACTTGAAATGTCTGGTCTGAGGGATTCCATAACAGCATCTACAGAACCTGACAACCCCATCTTTTCCGCAGCAATTATAAAAAGTTTGTTAAAAAGGTCTGCAACACTTGTATGTCTTGTAATGCGCTATAGCATAAACATCAGAACTGTTTCTGATTGACAGATAGTTTTCTCTTTGTTTTACATGATACCTCTATTCCATTGCTTCTTTGTAGACTCCGCTCTCACCTTGGATAGTTTTGGGGGAAAACAGTGTTCAAATAAGGTAAGCAATTTATTAGCAAATGTGTTATATTTTTCATTCATGCCATGAGCACTGTAAACATCAGTCCAATGAATGTCTCAGAAGGGTGTCCTAAAATAATCAATTCTTAGCTCATTGATTACCCTCTTGAGCTCAGATTTAACAGATTTATATTCATGAAGGTACCAAGTTAGTTCTTTTTGCTGATGATGCAAGTATAGTAATCACACCCAAGAAGCAAGAATCAGCTGAGAAAATTGCAAATAATGTCTTTAACAAAACTATTAAGTGGGTCTCTGCAAATGGATTCTCACTAAATTTTGAGAAAACATAGTTTATCCAATTCTGTACAGTGAATGGCATAATACCATTGTTATATTTAGACGGTAAATGGAGGTCTGTTGCTAAGGTAAAATACGCAGAATTTCTGGGTGTGTGCATTGATGAGAAATTGAATTGGAAGAAACACATAGATGATCTGCTGAAACGGTTAGATTCAGCTACTTATGCTATTAGGGTTATTGCAAATATTGTTTATAAACATTAATAGCTGGAGCCCACCCAAGATCACCTTGCAGACATTTATTTGAGGAACTCGAGATATTCACAGTATCATAGCAAAACATATATTCACTTATGAAATTTGTCATTAATAACTCATCCCAATTCAAAAATAACAGGGAAGTGCACAGCTACAACACTAGAAGATAGGGCGATATTCATTATTTTGGATTAAATCTCACTTTGGCACAGAAAAGTGTGAATTACGCTGCCACAAAAATCTTTGGAAATTTGCCCAACAGTATTAAAAGTCTGTAGATAGCCAACCAACATTTAAAAGCAAATTAAAAGAACTTCTGAATGACAACTCCTTCTACTCAGCAGATGAATTCTTAGATATGAAGTAGTAACAGTAAAAAAATTAGCTAATCAATTAATTTTTTGTGTAAAGAAAACTTATGTTAAAGTGAGTTTTTCTACATCATTACGAAATGTCGTATTCATGATCTGTGTAACAAGGATTCTTGTATATATGTATGTATGTATGTAACAATAGGTGATACACGTCATTTATCCCTCTAGTGTTTCTCAAATTGTAATAGATTATATATGACAGCATGATCGGCCACATCTTAATATGGCTATTAGGCGCGTTAACATGGCGCTAGAGAGGGCGCTGTTGGCAGGGGACATGGGTCACGAACGTGGTGCCAGTTGGGTCTATCAGTAGATCGGATTTTACTAGGCATGGCGCGCACCTCAATAGGTATAGGAGGGGGAGGCTGGCAAAGCTTATAGGTGACTGTGTAGTGGGTGGTGGTGGGATCACTCATGAAAAAATTACTGTAGTAGTTCGTGTTAGAGCTGCAGCCTTTTTAGACTGAAGTCAGCTGATAGGTATACGTGCTTAAAGGAAGACCCTCTAAGGGCTCACCCTCAGATGATGTCATGTTCGCAAGCAGAGAAGGAATTAGCATATTTCATCAAAATATAAGAGGTATTATAGATAATGGTAGTGAACTGCTTATAGATGCTGGCTCTGAAATTATTGGTGTGTCAGAGCACCACTTAAATAATTTGACAATTCAGAGGCTTCCTTTGCCAGAACACAGATTAGCTCAGTGTTTTTCAATGAGTTCCTTGTGGGGTAAGGGAGTGGCTATGTACTCGAAAACAGTATTCCATTTCAGTCCACAGATGTATCACGGCACTGCACTGAACAGATATTTGAATGTTGTGCAGGGGCAGTTGAATTTAGTGAAACTTAACTTCTAATTGTTGTTGTTTATAGGTCCCTAACTCTGACTTCAGAGCATTTCTGCTCAAGCTACAGAGGGTTCTTGCTTCACTTTGTAGGAAGTACCAGAAATTAGTTATATGTGGTGACTTCAGTACAAATTTTGTATATTAAGGAGCAAGGAAAAGGATGTTGGTAGATCTCCTAAATTCATATGATGTTTCAGACTATGTTTTCTTCCAACTAGGGTGCAGCGGAACAGTAGTACAGCCATAGACAGCATTTTAATTCATTCTTCATTCCTAATGGGCATTCTGTTAGTAAAAGGGTGAATGACCTTTAGACAATGATGCACAAATTTTAACGCTAAAAGGCTTTATACTCAAACAAATGTCACATGTAGGAAAGTTAATCCAACAGCAATAGAGAGTTTCTTCAACCTTGTCAAGGAACAAGGGTGGCAGATTGATTATAGTGCCTATAATGTAGATGATAACTATAATTCTTTCCTTCACACATTTCTCATGCTCTTTGAGAGTTGCTTTCCATTAGAACATTCTAAATGGGGCACTAGCAGTAATAGGCAGCCTGGGTGGCAGACAAATGCGATAAGGATATCATGTAGAACAAAGTGGGAATTATATCAAAATGATAGAAGTAGTCATAATCAGGCTACTGTAGTCAACTAAAAACAATATTGTCAGATGCTTAAAAATGTTATTAGGAAGGCAAAGAGTATGTGGATGCAAATAGAATTTGCTAATTCACAGGATAAATTTAAAACCACACGGCTAGTTGTGAAGGAAGTGTCTGGTCAGCAGCTCTAGGTCAACGATATAAAGTCAGTTCATAGTCAAAATAACCCTGTTACTGATAAATCAGATACATGCACAGTATTTAACAATGACTTCCTGAGCATTGCTGGTGAATTACATAAAAATTTAGTTTCTACAGGGAGTCATATAACTCTCTTGGTAAATGCCTTTCCGAGATTGATGTCTGAAATACTCCTCTGTGATATTGACAAGGGTGAGATTGAGTCAATGATTAAATCACTGAAGACTAAGGACTCTCATGGATATGATGGAGTGCCTAGCAGAATATGAAAGTACTGTGCTGCACATATTAGCCCTGTATTTAACCATATTTGTAATTTTTCATTTAGGAATAGTCAGTTTCCTGAATGGTTGAAGTACTCACTAGTAAAGCCGCTTTATAAAAAGGAAGAAAGGGATAGTGTGGACTATTTTAGACCTATTTCTGTGCCATCAGTGTCTGCTAAAATTATTGAAAAGGCTGTGTATCTAAGGATAATTGATCATCTTATACACACGATTTTCTATCAAACGTACAGTTTGGCTTTAGAAATCGTTTAACAACTGAAAATTCTATATTCTCTTATCTCTGTAAGGAACTGAATGGGTTAAACAAAAGGTTTCGAACGTTAGGCATATTTTTTTATTTAACTAAGGCATTTGATTGTGTTGATCACAAAATATTGCTCCAGAAGTTGGACCATTGCAGAATACAGGGAGCAGCTCACAATTGGTTCAACTCTTACTTTAGCAACAGACAGCAAAAGATCATTATTCACATTGGTGATAATGGCTGCGATGTGGGGTCCGAGTGGGGTACATTCAAGTGGAGGGTGCCCCATGGGTCAGTGTTGGGACCACTACTGTTCCTTATTTATATAAATGATATGCCTTCTAGAATTATAGGTGACTAAAATATTTCTATTTGCTGATGACACTAGCTTGATAGTAAAGGATGTTGTGTCCAATTGGCTCAGTTTCAAATAGTGCAGTTCATGACCTAAGTTCATAGCTTGTAGAAAATAAACTAAGTCTAATTCACAGTAAGGTTCAGTTTTCACAGTTTCCAACACACAATTCAACAAAACATGACGTTTTCATTTCACATAATTGGCATACGATTAGTAAAACTGAACAGTTGAAATTGTCATGGAAAACCCATGTTCAGGAACTTGTTCAAACACTTGATACTGCAATTTTTACTATTCGAATGGTATATGAAATGAGTGATCGTTCGACACGAAAATTAGTCTACTTTGCTCATTGCGCATGGTATTATATTTTGGGGTTATTTTTCCCATTCTCAATGGATATTTTGGGCTCAGAAACTGGCGGTTCAGGCAATAAGTGGTGCAAGTTCACTTCATGAGTCTGGGTATTCTGACATTGACCTCTCATTGTATATATTCCTTACTGTCATTTCTTGTTATCAATATTACATCATTCCCAAGAAAAAGCAGATTTCATTCAATTAATACTCGGTAGAAATCAAACCAGCATTTTGATCGGACTTCCTTAGCTCTTGTGCAGAAAAGTGTGCAATATACTGCCGCATCCAATTCCAATAAGCTACCACTCGAATTCGAAAATCTTAGCAGTAATCCACGCGTTTTCAAATCGAAACTGAAGTTTCCTCACGGCTCATTCCTTCTATTCTATCGAGGCGTTCCTTGAAAAAATTAAGGTTATTCTTTCTGTATTATTGATTATCTAGTAATTTGATGTACTGACACGTTCCATGACGTTGGAGATTTGCTCCTCAATTTGGTCCTACGGAACTTGACGTGTAAATAAAAATAAATAAATAAAAATAAAATTTCATTAGCGAATAGATCTATTGTGACAGCGCAGTTAAAATGCCTATCTGCTTAAAGAGGTATCCAAACGACATTCGTGGGTAAACACCTCGCTTTTTTGAAGTCAGCACTTTCTTTTTAAGTGATAAGTTACCACAGAACATTGTTGTGTAAGACATTATTGAGTGAAAATATGCTAAATACGTCAGGCGGTTGATATGTTGGTGTCCAAAATTATCAATTATAAGAAGAATGAAAGTAGCTGAAATCAAGTTCTCCTCAACATGTACACCGAAAAATATAGAACATTTTGCTCTATTTTCTCACTCATGTTCATGCGCAACATCGGTTGGTATGATTCTAATCGCTGTACAGAACTGAATGTCGTGTCTTTTTCCAAAGTTTAGGGAGAGTCCATTTTCAGAGAATCACCTTAAAATTCTCTGAAAAATACAGTTTACCAAATCTTCCGTTGATTTCTCTCTAATGGGATTTATTACGACACTAGTATCGTATGCAAAAGTACCAGTTTTGCTTGTTGGATGTTAACTGGAAGGTCATTCACATGTGCAAGAAATAAGGGTGGACACGAAATTGAAACCCGTGTGACTCCATCTGTGATTTTTTTTCCCTCTACTCACTAAAATTTTCTAGCTTTCCGACATTGAACTATTCAGCACAACTTTTGCATTCTGTTTCTTAAATATAATTCAGATCAGCTGTGCATAAAGCCAGTAATTCCAGAAAACGAGTTTTTCTAAGGAAGTAACATGATCTGCACAATCAAATGCCTTGGAAAGAAATACCACATAGCGATATATTATTATTTAAGGTTTGTAATGTATGATGAGCGAATGTATAAATAGGCAAACCTCCTGGATTCGAAAATGTAGCATGCTAACTAAATTGTTTCCAATTTAGTGTGCGAGTACTCTTAAGTACACTAGTTTTTCGAAAATTTTGCAAAAACGATGTCAGTAACGAAATATGAAGATAAATGTTTAAGTCTGTCTTGTCACCTTTCTTATGAAGTGGTTTAACAATTGCATGGTCTAACTTGTGGTGTGTGGCGAAGGGTACTTTTTGTACCACTAGCTGAGCCCTCCAGCCCTTCCACTCGTGAAGAGCGCGTGAGAAGAATGATTGTCGGTAGGCCTCTGCATTGGCTCTAATTTCTCGAATTTTCTCTTTGAGGTCGTTACGCGAGACGTATGTGGGAGGAGGTAATATGTTGTCTGACTCTTACCAGGAAGTGCTCTAATGTCAATAGTAAATCTCTTCAAGATGTACAATACCTCTCTTGTAACGTCTGCCAGTGAAGTTTGTTGAGCACCTCCGTAACGCCCTTGTGCGAATTAAAAGATCCCGTTACGTAACATGTCGCTTTTAGTTGGATCTTACCTTCTCTTCTACCAGTCCTATCCTGTAGAAATCTTTTATAGTTGAACAATAATCAAGAAACGATGGAACAAGTGCCTTATAAGCCACTTCCTTCGTGGATGAGTTACATTTCTTTAAGATTCTTTCTATGAAACTGAATATGGCAGCTGCATTTCCCACGATTTGTTTTATGTGGTTATTCCACCTAAGGTCGTCCTGGATAGTTACTCCTAGACATTTTACGGCAGATATTGTTTCCATGGTCCCATGGTACCCAGCAAAAAGACACTTCCTTCGTTTTCTCTTATAAAGATTGTTTTGTTGTGTCGCCGCAAGGAATGCAAGGTTTTTGCAGACTTTCAGTTTGATTCCTAATGCAGACAGTGGTCTGTAAGAAGAACGTAGCACAAAGCCGTTGAATATGTTGAAGCGATCTCACGTAGAAAGTGTGCCCTTGGTGCAGTGTGAATGTTTGTGTGCCTGCGACTGCGTGTGTATACATTCTAATCTTTTCCGAATCTTGACAATTTTTGCCTCTTTGTGAATTTTCTTTGTTTCATTACTATATGTCCGTTAGAAACCATCCTCGTGGGTTAATATTAGAGTTTGTTAGCCCTCTGCCATTACCCTTTGCCTATTCAAATGTGTCCCGTGTAAAATGTTAATTGTTCGCTGCTGCGTGGTTTAATGTTGCTAAAATTGGCCACGGTACGTAGAAACTGTATCTCCGCGAACGACATGGGGGGGGGGGGGGGGATAGCCGGCCGCGGTGGTGTGTGTGGATGTCCTTCGGTTAGTTAGGTTTAAGTAGTTCTAAGTTCTAGGGGACTGATGACCACAGCAGTTGAGTCCCTTAGTGCTCAGAGCCATTTTTGAACGACATAGGCACACGACTTAACTGTGAGGCTTCCTTTCCCGTGGCCCCCTGTCTCTGCCCTACAGTTTACTTATTGCTCTGATTTTCCAATATTAAACATATCCTGTCCGGATTATTCAATTGTATTTTTGGTTTCTGATTTCATGTTAAGTGGGTAAGCATGTATGTGTGATCGTCGTTGAGGCTGTTTCTCCAAACCGAGATTCAATTTTGAATGTGACCGTGATATTCAGATTTACTCTTTTATTTAATCATTTCTCAACACAGTGGAACAAACCTCCTAGCTTCGTTGCGTGTTTGTGTTGGTGCCGTCCTTGCTGTTTCCTGAGTGAATGTGGGTCTCAATGCGAGTAGTAAGCGTTTCCCGTCACCCACTAATAACAACCGCCATTCTATATTAAGAGATTCTGTTATGAATTGTGTAGCGTTTCTCAAGCAATTGTTCGTAGTTACCAGGCAACAGCAGTTATATAGATGTCTTATATCACTGTCTTAAGAAATAAATAATTTTGTTTCAAGTCTTATCCAGTGTACCTATGTTACGTCTCCTTTACCTACGCCATTGACCTTGTAGCTTCCTTGTTAGCCCATCCATAGCGTTTCGATGCGCACAGGTCCAGTAATTGGTCTTCCCTTTTTACTTAAAGCAAATTCTTTAGAATATATCTTGTTTTCAGGAGTGTTGCTGCAAGTGTTCATACAATTTTTACTTTATTTTAATATTTGTTTCAAGTGAACAATCCTTGGATCATATTAATATTTAATTCCCATTTTTACGAGTGACATTACAATGAATTTTCTTTTATAAATTTTTTCTTATGATTAAATTAATTAATTTTCCAACTCTGTCGAACCTCTTGCTTGTCATGTCGCTAGAGTTAGTCACGACCCTATGTTTTAGTTTGATTTTAATGTCAGATAGCATTTCCATTTGCGTGTGGCTCTTTTAGCCATCTGGATATAGCTCAAGGCTTCACTCATTTCATAAACACCACTTAAGTCCACGTCACTTACACGTGGCGATTTCCTTTACCTACGCCACTTAAAATGTTAATCTCGGAAGATAACGAAAGTAAATAGTATACAGAGCAAGCTGAAGAAGAGGAAAAGAGGATCAGGCGTACAACTGATGGAAGTGGCCTCAAGTGGCGTACGCACCTCACCACAGAGCTGGAGCCGACCAGGTGGTCTGCGATGAGGCACCACTGCTGGACGGAGAATTCTCGGGCCGCCCCTCCCGAGAACGCGCGGACCACCTCCAGAGCGCCGGCGCAGCGCCGCGCCCTCTCCTCTGCGGGGCTCTGCAGCTGCAGCAGGCGCGCCACGGCCGGCGCCGCCGCCGACAGCCGCTCCACGTTCTCGCACGTCGACTCCAGCTTGTAAGCTCCTGCGAAACGTTTCCCCGTCACCTACAGATCTGCACGCTGACTGCTCAGACAAGCTGTTGTTGTTTCTATCTGCGACGCCACTACTAACCAATGCAATGTCGACAACGTGAAAATGGCAACGAGAGAACGTCAACGTGGGGTGGACATGCTTCGCAGGCAGACGGTCAGGTTTCCAGCCGACAGGCAGCACTGCGGCGGCCATCGAGGAGCCTCCCTCGATGCCGGAGCTGGTAAAGGCGCCTCGGCAGTGGTCTGGCCAACGACAACACCGGGCGGGGGAGAGGCACCGCGTCGAATCCTTACACACGAGTCCCCGTCGTGGGTAAACCATGAGAGTGGATAAATGCCAGCGTGGAGGCTACGAGGGAAAAAGCTTCCCAGGTGGCATTCGTCACTGTCACGCCCGCCTGGCACCCGCCGCCATTGTGTGAGGTGCCCTTTGGTGCACAGCACAGAGCCGGTCATTTGACAGCAGCTGCTGCACTGTCGGTGGTACCCTACCTTCGAGATCTCCGGGACGTTATCCTTTAACACAAGACCACACGTCACCGCAGCTGCCCTAAGTACAGACGGTTTCCATTGTTGCCATGGCGATAACGTTCGCTAAAACTCCCATCCCCCGGAAACATCTGATCGTAGCTTACAGAGAGACCGGCACGCCACTGCTCAGCAGCCGCTGGCTTCTGGTACAGAGAGCTGAAGCAGCACGGAGTGATGTACCCACTCCTGCCACCCTGGCCGAGTCCGACTCGATGCGCAGCCGAACTGCAACCATTGTTGATGACACAAGTGGCAGTACTGTCTACTGAATTCTGCACCGTCAAATGGAATTGTGCATCCTACTCTGCTGTCTTTGCACTATAAGTAAAATTTCTCTATTTGCTCTCCTTTCTGTTACTTCATTTTGATGGCCTGAAGTGTACTTGTATCTCCATAACTTAGAAACCACAATGAAGTGCTTGCCGGAGGGTACTTTCCACTGTACTACGTACTAGGGTTTCTTGCCCTTCCATTCGCGTACGACACGCGGGAAGGGAGAGTGATCGGATCAGATTGTGCGTGCAGTATTTAGCCGAACATTGTCTTCGTGGATCCTGGGGAAGAGACACAAACGCGGCCGTAGTTTAGTCCCAGGACTTTCACTCGGTGCTGGTTCTCGAGGCTTTGTAGGCTCTTGCGGTACAGCTCACCTCTACCTTCTGTCAATTTTGCTTTTCCAGTATTTAAGTGACACTCTTCCGACTATCGGCCAAGCCTGGGAGCATTCCTCTAGCCCTCCCTTTATATTTGCTCTTATTTATGTTTCCTATGGGTCTCGTATGATTACCGAATACTCTGAGATGCGACGCCAACCGTTTTGTAAGCAGGCAAACTGATAGCATTTTCCCAGTATTCTACTAGTTAAAAGTAGTCTACCACCTGCTGCACCTATGACTTAGATTTTATCATCGTTTCATTTCATATCTTCACAACTTTTGACACACAAGTTTTTCTAGAGCTGACCGATTCCAATTTCTGAAGAGCGCAGTTTTATATTCCTGAACATTTAAAACAAGTTGCCCGTGTAAATACGTAAAACTGCAAACAGTTACTATTTTGAAATAGCTGTTTATTCATTATATGAACCGGTTTTCAAAACTTTTCAGGTTAATCTTCAGATGGTTTTCCAGAAGCTACATAGCTGTTTCAAACGTAACGCACAGTATGGGCGGCTATTTTTGTTATATCCATCTGTCGGCTTCCATTGTGATGTTACCACATCACGCGCTTTTAGACAATATGCATCTACATCTACATCCACATTTATACTCCGCAAGCCACCCAACGGTGTGTGGCGGATGGCACTTTACGTGCCACTGTCATTACCTCCCTTTCCTGCTCCAGTCGCGTATGGTTCGCGGGAAGAACGACTGTCTGAAAGCCTCCGTGCGCGCTCTAATCTCTCTTATTTTACATTCGTGATCTCCTCGGGAGGTATAAGTAGGGGGAAGCAATACATCCGATACCTCACCCAGAAACGCACCCTCTCGAAACCTGGCGAGCAAGCTACACCACGATGCAGAGCGCCTCTCTTACAGAGTCTGCTACCTGAGAATGCTTAACATCTCCGTAACGATATCACGGCTATCAAATAACCCTGTGACGAAACGCGCCGCTCTTCTTTGGATCTTCTCTATCTCCTCCGTCAACCGATCTGGTACGGATCCCACACTGATGAGCAATACTCAAGTATAGGTCGAACGAGTGTTTTGTAAGCCACCTCCTTTGTTGATGGACTACATTTTCTAAGGACTCTCCCAATGAATCACAACCTGGTACCCGCCTTACCAATAATTAATTTTATATGATCACTCCATTTCAAATCGTTCCGCACGCATACTCCCAGATATTTTACAGAAGTAACTGCTACCAGTGTTTGTTCCGCTATCATATAATCATACAATAATGGATCCTTCTTTCTATGTATTCGCAATACATTACATTTGTCTATGTTAAGAGTCAGTTGCCACTCCCTGCACCAAGTGCCTATCCGCTGCAGATCTTCCTGCATTTCGCTACAATTTTCTAATGCTGCAACTTCTCTGTATACTACAGCATCATCCGCGAAAAGCCGCATGGAACTTCCGACACTATCTGCTATCTCATTTATATATATTGTGAAAAGCAATGGTCCCGTAACACTCCCGTGCGGCACGCCACAGGCTACTTTAACGTCTGTAGACGTCTCTCCATTGATAACAACATGCTGTGTTCTGTTTGCTAAAAACTCTTCAATCCAGCCACACAGCTGGTCTGATATTCCGTAGGCTCTTACTTTGTTTATCAGGCGACAGTGTGGAACTGTATCGAACGCCTTCCGGAAGTCAAGCAAAATAGCATCTACCTGGGAGCCTGTATCTAATATTTTCTGGATCTCATGAACAAACAAAGCGAGTTGGATTCCGGAAACAGCGATCGTGTGAGACCCATGTTGATTCCTACAGAGTAGATTCTGGGTTTCCAAAAACGACATGATACTCGAGCAAAAACATGTTCTAAAATTCTACAACAGATCGACGTCAGAGATATAGGTCTATAGTTTTGCGCATCTGCTCGACGACCCTTCTTGAAGACTGGGACTACCTGTGCTCTTTTCCAATCATTTGGAACCTTCCGTTCCTCTAGAGACTCGCGGTACATGGCTGTTAGAAGGGGGGCAAGTTCTTTCGCGTACCCTGTGTAGAATCGAATTGGTATCCCGTCAGGTCCAGTGGACTTTCCTCTGATGAGTGATTCCAGTTGCTTTTCTATTCCTTGGACACTTATTTCGATGTCAGCCATTTTTTCGTTTGTGCGAGGATTTAGAGAAGGAACTGCAGTGCGGTCTTCCTCTGTGAAACAGCTTTGGTAAAAGGTGTTTAGTATTTCAGCTTTACGCGTGTCATCCTCTGTTTCAGTGCCATCATCATCCCGGAGTGTCTGGATATGCTGTTTCGAGCCACTTACTGATTTAACGTAAGATCAGAACTTCTTAGGATTTTCTGCCAAGTCGGTACATAGAATTTTACTTTCGAATTCACTGAACGCTTCACGCATAACACTCCTTACGCTAACTTTGACATCGTTTAGCTTCTGATTGTCTGAGAGGTTTTGGCTGCGTTTAAACTTGGAGTGGAGCTCTCTTTGCTCTCGCCATAACAAATTTTTGCCAGCATCCAGCGTGTGTTATATAATCGTTACTTGTTACAAAGATCTTGACATAAAAAATTTGCCAATATTTGCACCACTTCGAAGTCGTATGAATATGTGGCTGCATGATTGTGCAGCCTTTCTTTTAGGTGACTCTTCATTATAGATAACTGCACCAACTAAGTTTTTTCTCCCGGATATTTAAAATATAGCACGAAAATTATGTGTTGCGATTATACGTTCCTCTTGTCACATCTACGTCCATTATATGGTTCTTCTTTCATGCTTTGTCTTCTCCATGTGAATCTAGTCACGCACTTCATTTGGTACCTTTTTGACAGTAATCTATTTAATAACAGTTGTTGGGATGTTTTCTCAAACGCTCTATGGAAGTCAATAAATATTTCGCCTGCCTGCCAGGAACCATGGCCTTCGGGATGACATACATAAATGATGCTAGTTTGGTTTCGCATGACCCATTTTTTTCAGAACGTTTGCAAGCTGGCATAGCGGCCTTCCTTCTGTTCAAGGTACTTCGACTTCTAGACTCGGTACGCAGCAAATATAAGACACTCTTGGACAGGTAATCTGAAAAGTCACTGCAGTCACTGACTCGGAGAGCAGGGATGGTAGGACGAGCAGTCCATAAGCAAAACCACGTAAAGCCATAACATGGGTTCCATAAGTTCTGAACTTAAGCCTAGCTCAAAGCAAATCCTTCCAGAGCAGCCTGGAATGTACTCTGGGCTCAGAGAATGTATTTTCAGTAAAAAAGATGCACTTATTGTTAAACGATTTGCTGGCGAGATGGAGAATGTGAGCTGGACAACTAGATGTATGGCCACACCCACCTAAAACTTTGCAGAACACTACAGGAGGGAGACGTTAGTGCGATGCCTCATGGAAGACATCAGGAACGACATGGGGCGTCTCACGTGCAGCTCAGAGAGGTGACCCAAGACTGCTTCTCAGCGCAGACAGCCACTGGGGGGTTGCTGCGGAAGTCAGAGGTCCAGTTCAGCTGGATCCACAGACGGCGACTTCACACCTGCCTCCAGACATTCTCCATTCTCATCTCCCTGAGATACACATATTTAGACTCTCCCATCATAGTCTGGCTGAGAATTTTTGTCTTTGACTTACAATAACTACAACCTGGAAAGAAAGAATTCTCATTAATATAAGGGACATATCATTATTTCTTGTTTTAATCACGTGCTGATGTATTTCGCCTGCAATTATTGCCATGGTTACGCCCGGTACATCGTGTGGTAGGTAACAAACGTGATGCGGTCCACTGTTTTGTATGGGTGTGTGATGGTCCGCTTGATACAGTTTGTTGATCTGCACTTGTCTGAGAACATGCAAAACTTTTGGAGCTGAAAATAAGTTACTGTGTCAGCTAACTACTAAACTTTGTTCCAATTGTTCAAAAATAATCCCACTGAGTTTGTCCACCGGTACGGTACTGTGGCTGACGCATCAGTCCAAGCCGGAAATGAAGCAGCAGTCAAAGGACAGAGCAGTGAGTCGATCCCTACTAGGAAGGAAGTGTCTAGTTTCGTCTGCCGGAAGATTTACGACAAGAGATTTCTGGCATACAAAAGCAGTTTTCTCCGATTACTCCCTTACAAAGAATAAAACTCTAACTGGCAAGTGTGGCAAGTCATCTTGACCAGAGGCATCGAAAATGGGACAAGTCCTAGACTGTAGCATTAAGCAAAAAGGAAGGAGGTGTGATATCTCTGAAAAAAGAGATAATCTCTTAGCCCGTGAGAAGCGAACTTGGAGCTGTGCTGATGCACTGGACAAATCCGTTTCGCCGATGGAGCTAAGACGTAGTTAGTATGGCCGTAAGTTAGTCCCGTAAGCAGATATTTAAATAGTTTAGGATGACGTCCCTTGGAGTCGGAAGCATTATCGTGCAGCAAACTCATAAAGAGGGCTTTCTGATAGAACTACTGGTAGCTGTCAATATTAACAAAAAAATCGGGGTGACATCAAATTGTAATTATGCACTGAATACTTTACAATAATACACATCTGACACAGCTACAGTCTGGAACCGCGCGACCACTACGGTAGCAGGTTCTAATCCTGCCTCGGGCATGGGTGTGTGTGATGTCCTTAGGTTAGTTAGGCTTAAGTAGTTCTAAGTTCTAGGGGACTGATGACCTCAGAAGTTAAGTCCCATAACGCTCAGAGACATTTGAACCATTTTTGAACATCTGACACAAATAAACATACTTAACTTATAAATTGAAAATCTTTACGTTCCTAACCAACACAGAAATCGCAGCTAAAATGTGTGTAAGGGGGGACGGTCTCACTCGGCGCGCTCTGTGGGCTGCTGTGTGATTTAGCATTACTTCCTGCCTCCTCGTGTACTCTCGGTAGGGTCCGTCCCAGTTATTGGTTTAGCAACTAGACGTTTACTTCATTCGAATAATAACTTTCCCTGTCATTTTCTATAAAACTGTTTTTTTAATTATTCACATATGGGCCCAACCGGACCATGCTAGGTACACTCAGCCAATGTCGCTTTTGAAGGTTGGCTTTGTGTCCAAATTTATTTCATCCTTTCAGAATGAAGTCTCTTTCTTTCATCAGTAGTAGAGCAATTTACGTGTCGCCCCAAATTACATTGTTGCCAGATGTATCCAAGATGGTGACGAAGACATCATCAAAGATGGCGTCATGTAGACTTGGCAACAGGGCATGACGCCATCTAAGATGACAGCTGTGACGTCACACACAGTCCCCCCCCCCCCCCAAAGATGACGTCACCTCATAGTACGTCATGGCAGCCGTGACATCAGTCAAGATGACGGATTTTGGCAGGAAGATAGGACACTTTGCCTACCTCCACTAACCTAACCTCCACTCCAAAAGAAATGACGCGGAGTTCAAATTCCTACATGATAGTGCATCACACCTAAGAAACTGGCGGGAAGAAAGGACTTGTCTTTATTACTTAAACAATTTCAAGCACATGTGTTCTCCACTGTGCCTGGACTCCAACTGGCTTAGTTCAAATCTACACCAGCAGAGGGCGCCCCAGTGACGTCAGGTCATGAAGCAAGTACCTTCATTCAAAATGGCTACACCTGGTGTATCCACACCCAGCTCCAGAGCCCAAATGGTTTAGTTCATATCGTGGCCCCAGAGGACGCTACCGTGACGTCGGTTGATGACACAAGATCGTCTGCTCTCTCTCGCGCCGCGCCACAGGCCCGCGGGCATCTGACCGCTTACGTCAAACACCCTCGGCCGCCACCTCAATGCACGGGCCGTACGTAGTCTTCTGTAAATATTCTAACTAAACTATGACTAGTTATTCAATCCGCATGGTCCAGGACACAGCTAGAGCACGCTCCCATTACGTAATCCTAGATCGTCGTTCACCTCACCTGCAGTCAAGCGCTGAGAGGGAGAGGGAGAGGGAGAGAGAGAGAGAGAGAGAGAGAGAGAGAGAGAGAGAGAGAGAGAGAGAGAGAGATGCTGCAATGCCTTCTCTCTCAGCCGGCCGGGGTGGCGTTACATTCTGGAACCGCGCTACGGTCGCAGGTTCGAATCGTGCCTCGGGCATGGATGTGTGTGCTGTCCTTAGGTTAGTTAGGTTTAAGTAGTTCTAAGATCTACGGGACTGATGACCACAGCAGTTAAGTCCCATAGTTCTCAGAGCCATTTCAACGATTTTGAACTTCTCTCTCATATACTTAGGAAAAGGGCTTCGCTACGCTTTCAACTACCTATTTTCAACTACTTTTCATACAGGTAACAAAAGGCGTTCACTAAACTTCCAACTACCTAGTTTCAACTACTTTTCCAGGACCAGACCGCCTCCTCATCCTAGAAACCGGCGCCGAGTTTGAATTCTAGCACTAAAGAAGGGTCACTTGGGCTTTCGCTACCAACCTAAGAAAAATGTTGCAAACGAAGTCCTCCACCACTAACGTAAGCCTACAGGATGCAACCTCTTTCTAGGGGTTGCTGGTAAAAGGACTCAGCCCGCACTAGGCTGATAGGGAGAGGAAGGAATGTACTTTATTTATTTGGGAGCATTTTATTTAGGGATGGAGTATATTTATCAAAGAACACAAGCTCTGACATGCCCCACAGCATACAGACCTGCAAACTACTCCTACATAACTCATGTACAAGGCTCTACACACACATTTGCTAAATGTAAACCGTCAGAAACAACGCATTGCACAGCCTACAGACATGCGAATCACTAGTAAATAATGCAATACATTTACGTACAGATAGCCAAACAACTCCTAAATTCTCAAAATAATAATCCATCTAAAAGACTCTGTTTACTAATCGTCAACTGTCGAAATCATACACCAGCCCTTATTTAAACAATTAGAGGCAGCACCACCACCACCCAAAGTATTCGCCACTGAGTGCATAGCCCAACTGAGTTAGTTCATATCAATGCCACTAGAGGATGCTGCAGTGACGTCAGGTGATGATGGAAGTACCGTAACCTACCACCTAGTGATTCACCATGAGCTCCAGACCCCAACTGAATTAGTACATTTCGTCGACGCCATACGACGCCACCGTGACACAGCTGTTGACGCAAGTACAGTTATCCATGATGGCGGCAAACAGTGTGTTCCCCAAGAGGTCTAGTACTCAGTACCACCAGCAGAGGACACTGTTGTCCGTTTCCTGACATAAACCAAGTCTTATTTAACGATAGACTATATCTGTCACACTGACGCAAATGATCCACCCTGATGTGCCTGGGGCCATGTTGCACAGCCAACAGACACGCAACAAACTTGTAATTGCAGTACAGAATAGCAAACTGCTCCTAAATAATTCTTCACACTGATGTGTAGACACGCTCAGTACTTGTAAACTGTCCAATTAGCTCATAGCACGGCCTACAGATCCAGTCGCGAAATAATGCAATCAACGCACGCAAGCGCAGTCCACCACCCACTGTCCCTTAGAGTACACAGGAGAGTGATAAGTGACGCATCAGTCAGATGTCAAACCGCACACTGTCCCCTGCTCGGCTTCCGAAGGATGAAGTCGCAACACCTGAGAAATTCCTATCGACTAGACACCGATGATGACGCGATGGCACGTACGGTCGACGCGGTTGTCAACTGTCAAAGCACTCAAGGACCTCCGTGTAGGGCCGAGCACGACACAACCCCCGCGAAGTGAGGCAGCCGCGACTCTGGTCACAGTCCCTGAGCCTGCGTCATCGAACCCTGGTGAACGTTTCGTGCCTCTGTTCCGTCACGATTATACTGTCATACCATTTCAAAGCGCGTTCACGGCAGCCTCATATTCCAGTAATCGCCAGGTGCCACTTGTCTTTACCAATGAAGGCAGAATAGCAAAGAGCGTGTTGACACACGTTTTCAACCGCACGTACCCACCACAGCGTGACTGACATATCGCCATCTAAAACATTCTCAATGTTATTCTTACGTCACATGGCTTTGTGAAGAAAAAAAAATCACCCAAGTCCAACTCTCCGTAATTTTATAGTGCCCCAGAAATAGTTAACGCTCGCTTTCTTGTTGGCTCAGCTCCAATGCGCCAAACTTCCTACCCTAACAGAACCTGTTTACCAAAATCGCCGGACCCTGTCTTCATCCCAGACACAGTCCTTCCTGCTCTCAACATATGCAAGTGTTCTCACCGCTCCTATATGCCACCACTATTAATCGAGCATTCTCATTGGCTCTTATCTAATTTACCAGTCGAATTACTAACGCCGTCGGTATCAAAGCACCATCCACCTTTTCTTTCTGGGGCTTTGTGTCGTTATTTTGCAAAGACTGCTAAATTGCGCAGACAGTTGCCTCAATCTATACACCCGCAACCTGGTCTTTCTTTCTACAGACGCTACACTCAGTGGTATTAACTATTTTACACTGATCACCATTTTTCACCGAGAACTAAACATCGCAAAGTTGTCTGCAGGTCATCAACTACATACGACACTCTCAAGAATATTGGAGAATCAAACCGATCTCCAACCAGGGAATATATCAACGAGTATCGTCTAGATTTAGTAAACATACAATCCATGTTCGAGGTATCCTGCTTCTGTGTGGATGAGTTTTGATGAACTGCTGTTTGAATTCATCAAAAGACATACTTTCAGTTTCTAGATTGACAGTCCATCTTTTGGCGTCTGCGGTCATAGCACTAATTACCAAATTTATTTTCTCCTGGTCACTCAGATTTCCGGGGAAAACTCTTTCACAGTTTTTCAGAAAGTCTAATGGATGCCATGCATTATGTTTCTTGGAAGGATCGAATTTTTCCTCCCCTTCTAGAAACTTATGATACTCCACTTTAGTTACCACATGACCAGGTGTCACCTGTATTTTCTTTTCTAGCTCACTAATATGACCGAGAATATTGGAAGTTTTGCTATTACGCTTCTGTTAACTATTATCTACTTCCTCTGCTAACAGTTGTTCAGACTTCCAAACAGTTTCTCTCAAATTTGAGACTTCTGTTTGGCATTCGATATATACTTCAGACTTAATTTCTTCAGACCGCTCGGTTATAGTCTCATTAATGAGGGGTTTGACATTCTCTTGAATCTGTTCAATTTTGGAGTTGAATCTTTCATTAATTCCTTTGACCTGACTTTCTACAGTTGTTACTCTATCCTCGACCCCTTGCATTCCTGTTTTCACTTGATAACTTCGCCTATAACTGTATTTAATACTTCGCCTATGTCATCAATTCTCTTATTGATGTGTTCTCCCTGTTTACTAATTTGGTTACTCTTTTCCTTGTTGATTTTTGTGCTCTAATTTGTGTACCGATTTGGTTACCCTGTTCTTTAATTTGTGCTTTCATTTGCTTTTCTAGGTTACTATTTTATTGAATTAATGTTCTCAGCAAGTAGTAAATGTCCAATACATTACTACTTTCAATTTCGGCTTTCTCAGTTACATAGCCCGATTCTTCTACAGTTTCCTCGTCTACTCCTTCTTTCTTAATGGCTGATGGACTCCACATATCACAGAAGTCATCATCCTTTCTTTGTCTCCTGCTATATTTTGTTGTTGCTTTGTATGTTTGTCTTTCTGACTGTCCATTTCGGCATGCTCAATTACCTTCCCTGTTGTTGTTACCGGGGTACTCGTGCCTACTTCTTCATCCATGATTTTATTAAATATAGCTAACAGATTACTTTTAAATGGTCCTGTAATTGACTCACATCTCCCAAACTGCTACAAATTTGTGTCTCTGGACCTTTGTTCTAGACTTTCGCGGCTTCAAAAGTCCTGTCTCGGTCTCCATGTGCAACGGTTCTTTCGCGTTCTCGTCAGTATGGTACCAGAACGTTTAAGTTCTACCAGTGTAAAGACGGAAGATCCGCGATTCGGAATGTCAGAACTCTGTAGTAAGTAGCGGCAGGAACACCACCACAAAATTACGCAGCACTAACACTCCAAAGCATCGACTCTCGGAGAAAGATTCTAACCGTGTTTAACCAAATGGTAAAGTATCGAACTATTTTTCTCCGAATCATACAGTTTGTGGGGAAAGCAGTGAGGATAATTACTTTTGGAGACCTTTAGTCAGACAAAGCCTGTTATAACAATAAACTGTTTTGCTTAATGAAACGGCCACTCGGAATAAATTCGTTTAGGTAAGGACCCTACTGAGGTAAATGAAATAGGAAAATTACAGTTAAACACAAAGATACATTTAACACCTAAATTCTACTGATTGAAGATGTGTGGTTCATACTGTGATACACTTCTAAATGAAGTACTTTGCCTGTTACTGATGTCGAAGGTGGTGTGAGTCGGTGCTGTGTAGTAACATTGGGCAGGTACAGCCCTTGATGTACATAGATCTGGCTTCCTCTTGGTGGCGACGATAAAATTGCAAATTTCTGAGCATTTAATTTATTGCCGTACTGCGCCAATCACGTAGAACACGTCCGAGACCAAAACCCAGTCTTGCAGGTAAATTCGGAGCCTCTAGTGATTGACCAACATAATGCGTGTTCACCACTTGCAGGGCGGCTACCGGCTGACTGAGCCACTTGCGCGCCAATTCTCACCCGCGCACCCAACCAACTTTTCCATTCCACCATGGAACGGAGTTCTGTTCTACCAATGATTCCTACACCTTTTCAATTTACACTTCTGTTTACAAAAACCCTAAGTGTGAACCATCTACAGTTGAATGGCAGCATATACATACAAAATTGACATAATTAATTACTGTTGTACTTGAAATATTACATAATTATTTACAAAATAAGTTTTAATACATTTATTCCACTTACATCAAAGAGGTTATTTTAAACAGATAAACTACACTTAACAAAATCTTACGCTCGTTATAGTGTTTGCTTAATTTTTCAAAATTGTTACAGAACAAAAAATTTTAAAATATACAGATTAATGGCAGTATTATATTCACAATAGCATTATACGCTAGACACCGATGATGACACGATCACACGTGCAGTCAATGCAGCCATCAAGTGTCAACGCACTCAGAGGCCTCCATTTAAGGCTGCGCGCTCCACAACCAATGCAAAGTGAGGCAGCCACAGCTCGGTTCCCACATGCTCTGTCACAGTCCCCGAGCCAGAGTTGTCGAGCACCGGTGGGAGTTGCATGCCTCCATACAGGCACGGTTATACTGTCATAGCATTCCAAAGTGAGTCGACACCAATCTCATATTCAAGGCATCTCCAGGCAGAATAGCACAGATCGTGCTGCACCCCCTGTGGGGACTCAGCATTCGTTTGCTAGGTACGGGCTTGGTGAACCCTGGGTCCTCGAGCTGTGGGCTGGTGTGCGCCGCCAGTCCTCTGACATCGTAAACTCTGGGCAGGCCTCAGCGACCACCGTGTGGCGCAGGGACTGGAGATCTTGGCTTGATTGCCTGGATCGCGAGGACGGTACATACCTCTATAAAATAAAACTTCAATCGTAAGGTGTGCTGCGCGCCTATAAGATGCATGGCTGTTGAGGTGGAACAGTCGCTAGTGGGCGACCTTTGAGGAACCTGCTGCACCTCAGTTCATAAGGCTTACCCAGGCATGCGAGACTCTGTCTGGGTGCACGTTTAGTTCCCTAGCTGCTCTTGGGATGCTCATGGCAACCACGAATTTCCCTTCAGCAACTTCGCAATCAGTAAAGCGCATGAGGGAGGCTAGTCCTCCAGACAAGCAGATAGAACTGAGTAACAGGGCTCATGGAGTCATAAATGACAATGTTTTCATCGTGATTCAGAGGAAGGAGTGCGCATTTGAAAAAGTGTCTCCTCTCTATATTCATAAAGGTTTAGAAGGACTCGCAGGTACACTGAAATCTATCAAACGCCTGAGGAATGGTACCCTTTTAGTTGAGACTAATGGGGCAAAGAAAGTGGAGCTGCTTTGAAAGTCAACCAAGTCAACAGCTTGCTCTGTTTTCTGTATGTCTGTGTACATGCACGCCTGCATGTATAGGAAAATGAATTCTATCTTCATTACAAGGACAAGGTGTGCGTCGGAATATTGTTATCATTGGTCTGTGTTTAAGTATATAATATTAAATGCCCTATCCTCAGTGAGAGGGGTGTGTATGTCGGTAAAAGTATTTGCTTATTTGACCATATGTATGCGTAATTTAGTACGTTTAATTGTTCACCAAATATGACTATCTGTGGGAAAAGGAATTATTATGTTCTATTGAGCTGAGTTGTATATGGGGGGGGGGGGGGGGGGGGCGTAAATGCTTCTACAAAATTATTTTAACACGGTGGGTGGCATATAAGTAGAACAAGTTCCGTGAAAGTGTATGTTGAAGGAATGAGCAAGCGGATGACATGACTCATCTACGACTGTATCATTAGGACACGTAAATAAATGTCAGATAACGTAAATTGAGGTATTTTTTTATCATATGTATGACTTCTGCTTGGAATTATGTTTGTCCATTTGTTCTAAATGCATACTAATCTATACTTAGAAAGGGAGAATGCTTTTTTATTATTAAGTGAGTTTTGGCAGTAGTGAATAGGCGTTTATATATGCGAGTGTTTAAGATTTGTGATTGGAAATTGTCATCACAGCGAGAATAACGTGGGTTCGCTGGCTGGGGGAGAGACACTGTTTGCAAGTCGAGTTGGAGATGCAGGGGAGGATGGAGATCTGCGCTATTCAGGAATCCGTCTGTGCAGTGTATGTCGTTAGACAATAGCTGGAGAGAAGGTATAGAGAGAGGCCACTTTGGCATGTTGGTCCTTAGGCTGAGTGGATGGCTGTGTAGATGGACAGATATGTGGCTTTGACATGCCATCGACGGTGCTCGCATTTGCGGCGAACGGTCAAGACAAGGTCCTGTTGCAGTAAGTGAGGTCGTTCTGTTTCTATACAGGCTGCAGAAGGTAATGGATATGTCTTTCTCCGACTTAAATTGCAGATTTCAGATGCGCAAAGATCTGGAAATGGGATCAGCTGAACGATGCGTAGGGTGTAACTAAAGCCAAGTTGGATTTTTACTGTAGCATGCAGGTTTGGGAAAAGTGACACGTTTCGCACTGTGTGTAGCCTTCTTGAATAATCTTTATTGTGTAATCAAATGAGATGATGACAGAGCGGTCTGGCGGTTGTGATAGGAGCTATACACAGTTGAACTTGGAGCCATTTTTGTTAGGTAAACGAACTGTATGACCCACCAAAATTCAAACTCTCTACCAAAATCGGACGTCTTGAATGAGGCCCTCTACTGGTGACGATGTGTACTAACCCAATTGGACTCCGGACCTCATGAAGAACACACGTGCATGATATAAATAATAATAAGTAATAAATTATAATGAACAGCTGTCTGAATGCAGAGACCTGTTGGAGTGTATCGATCTGTAAGAGTTAACTTTGATGTCCTCTAGACGACTGAATAGCGAAGTAATATTAGGTGTTGGGCGGCTTTGGTGGTCAAGTCAGAATCTGACAAGATGATGGATTTGGGTTGGAGTGTTATTCGATGGGATGTAGATTGTTCGGTTAACTACTTCTGCACATTTGCCTCCTTTATTTAGTTGAGTGATGATCGATTGTGGTGTGTTGGATATACGCTTGTCTGGTCTCTAGACCCGGGACAAACCTTAGTTGACGTGTAAATTATAGCCAAGATCTCGAAAATGTTACATGACTAAGGCTGGTATTCGAGAGTGGAAATATCATTTTGCGTATGTTTGTTTCTAGTTAGTCAGTGATTTACAGCATGCTGCACATAGATAAAGTTTGGCGTTTGTAGAGAATTAATTTGAAGTCTATATCTTGGCAATTATGTTGAACTTGTAATTGGTGAGGTGTAGCCAAGTGCATGATATTGAAAAGTACAGTTAAAATGGTGTAATATAGATGGTTTATAGAGAAAGTACATGTGTTCTTGCAATCTAGGAGTCTGACGATGTTTGTAGAAAAGTGAAGAGACAAGGAAGGAGAGACAGTTAGGCGTTTATGCTGAGGGAGGACGATACCGAATTTGTAAAAAGAGTTCTGAGGGTGACTTAGGTCCGCTGATATAAGAGGAAAGATTAGCTCCGAGTGTCTGGTCTGTAGAGAGAAAGAGCAGGTTGACTGGGCTTTCCTAGGATTGGAGAGCATTGCGGTATATAGACGCTGTAGGAATAGGATTTTTTTCGCATACTGAAGAGATATACTGGTTAAGTGCACTGTTTTGTGTCAAATGTGTATATACTGTATTGTAAAGTTAATGTGGTTTACATTGCGTAGCGTTTGTATATATTGCATTGTAAAGTTAGTATTGTTTATGTTATGTGATGAGTAGAAAGGAAGTCGTAAGGACGGTAGAGATATTTCCAGAGTAACAGGGGTCAAGAGAGAGTATTTCCGATACTTAGCTCATCGTCGAATGCCAGTCAATTGAGACCGCGATCGTAACAATTCACTGTAAGTGTAATGACATCAACGACTTCGGTATTCGAGAGTACGAATATAATTTTTTGGTATGTTTGTTTCTAGTTACTCAGTAGTTTACAGGATGCTGTACTTCGAAAAAAATTTGGTGTGTTCTTGTAGTCTATGAGCCTGGAGATGTTTGTGGAGAAAAAGCGAGCAGGCAAGGAAGAAGAAACAGTAACGCATTTGTGTTGAGGGGAAGCGATCGCTGAATTTGTGGAACAGTTCTGAGAGGGACTTCTGTCCGTTGATGTAGAAGGGCTGATTACCGCTGAGTGTCGCGTATGTGGAAAGAAACAGCAGGTTCACAGTGCTTCCTAAGGAATGGAGAGCATTGGGGCATATAGTCGGTACTGTAAAGTTACTGTGGCTTACATTGTGTAGTGTTTGTATATAATGGATTCTAAAGTTACTATTGCTTATGTTATGGGATGAGTAAAGAGGCTGTAGATTGAGGAGGCTGTGGAGGTAATTTGGCGATCTCTGTAAAAGTAAGCACAGAAAGCCTCAGAAAGAAAAGCAGGATCGTACTTCGATAACGGGGCCTTAGGAAATTAGGCCGGTAAATTCGATAAGAAGAGATAAGAGTGATTAATCAGTTGTTCTGGGATATAGGAGGGTTGAGAACATTTGCGTATGTTGAGAGCCGGAAGGGTAGAGGTCAGGAGCGCATTCAGTATTATTTTCGTGAAAAAATTCTGTTAGGGTAAGATTTTAATTTACAGATAAGCTGAGAAAACACGAAAGCGAGGGTTAACTATTTCTGGGGGCACTATGCAATTTTTTATACGTAGTCAGATGATCGTTTTAGATTGTGAGGGGAGGGCAGCGCTGGGATGTGTGCGGACGGTGTGTGTGAACTCGTTCTCGGCTATTCTGACAACAGACGTGAAGGTGGATATGTGTCGCAAATAGGCCGGCAAGCAATGGAATGCGGCCTTAACCTGTGTGTTGGACCGCACTGAGTTAGGACGGAGACAGACGACGCGCGAGGCCTGGCTTGGATAGTCATGTTCAGCGTCTAGGTGATGTGAATTTCTCCGGTGTTAGGTGTGAATGCGGCTATCATCAAGCCATGTTTGAGGGGTCGAACAGAGACCTTTGAGCGAATTGAAAGCTGTCGGACGTGTGACTTAGTGTGGGACAGGTTGTTTGCGCGCGTCTGTTGAGTTACTTTGCTGTGCGTTATTTGGACAGACTACGAGTACTGATGGTGTTTACAGTTACGTGTGATGCATTATTTAGGAGCAGTTTGATATTGTGCACTGAAATTAGGAGCTGTTTGCGTGTCTGATGATGGTGCAACATGACGCCAGGTACATCAGGACGAATGTTTTTTGTATGAGAATGATAGATATGCTCGATGCATAAATAAAATGTACTTGAAGTATTTGTGGGACGATATAGAATGTGAGAGAGTTTGAGTTGGTTCTTGTTTTTTCTACTTGGAGGTTTTGTTAGATTGAATTGCTGAGGTGAGTAGCCACGAGAGCGCGAGGGATATGATGGCAACATATCTCCGTCTCTCAGCGGTGGGGCGAGCGATGTTCTCGGTTTAGGTACTGGGGGAGTGCTCTGGTCATGTCCTAGACCGTGTGGATTGAACAGCAGTATTCGGGTCATAGTTTAGTTAGAATATTTACAGAGGAGTATGTCCGACGCGAGTACAAAGGTCCAGGCTGTGAGGTGGGCGGTCTCGCGCTCGTGGTGCGTGACAGAGGCAAAGCGGACGATTTTTAGTCATCACAGGAGACTTAGGTTAGTGGCTTTGTTTGCCACAATTTTCTTGTGTTAGTAGCGAAATACGAACTGACCATCTGAATTCAAACTTGGCCTATTTGTATAGACAAAATGTGATGTACGTTAATGTAGGTGTGTACACGTTAGTCAACGGCAGTACACATTAGAACCTGTTAGCCAACGAACAAGGGTCAGTAAGGGGACGTGGTGATCGGTCGGAACTTTAACTATTTTATTCCAGGGCAGAGTCCTTGGATTCATGAGGCTGTCTCCATACACGTACACGTCGATACGCTCGATACAATCTGAAACGAGACTCGTCCTCCCAGGCAACACATTTCCAGTCATCAACAGTCCAATATCGACGTTGACAGGCCCAGGCAAGACGTTAAGCTTTGTGTCGTGCAGTCATCAAGGGTACGCGAGTCGGCCTTCAGCTCCGAAAGCCCACATCCATTATGTTTCTCGAATGGTTCGCACGTGAAATGGTTGTACGGGAAAATCCCCACTTCATCGCTACCCCGGAGATGCTGTCTCCCGTCGCTGGTGTGCCGACTATAACACCACATTGAAACTCACTTAAATCTTGATAAACTGCGATTGCAACAGCAGTAACCGATCTAACAACTACGCCAGACATTTGTTGTCTTACATAGGCGTTGCCCACCGCAGCACCGTATTCTGCCTGTTTACGTGTCACTTTACTTGAATACGCATGCCCATATCAGTTTCTTTGGCGCTTCAATTCATACCACATAGCAATGGTACAAGCTGTGGAGGAAACACATAATAATCAAAAGTGTTCACCTGTACTAATCAGTTTCACACAAATATCCGCTAGCACATTACACACATTTCTTGCTTACAATCGCTCAAACACGTTGTTAGCAAATAACATTCATTTTTTCCCTGAGAGTCCGTCGTCCTGAAGGCTAACTGTCGTAACGTACTGACGAAGTAAGAGCTATAGAATATTTTTTCTAGTGTCTGGGTACAGCTGTGTTCTGGAATGAGAATTGTGCAGTCACTATCCCCCTCTAATGGCAATAACTAAAGCATGATCATACTTCGGACAATTTACTCACTACCACTCCTTAAATTCACTATTAGAATAACGACATTACCTTATTCACAGACATCCTGCACACATTTGAAGTTGAATAACTGAATAATGACGGATTCGTAGTGATTATTTAGTTACATACAGCTGGTGCGCTGATAGAGAGAAACAGAAGCCGATTGTATGCTTGGAATAAAGCATTCTTTGCATTCAAGTCTAATTGAGGTTTCTCCATAACATGGTATTCCTTACTGAAAATTCAGCTCCACACACACACGTTAAAGGATCTAAACAGGAATATATCGCCGTTTATCGCACATATAACAGACAAAACCTTAGTACGACGTTCTAACAGGCTCCTTGGTTGTTTTTTTTTGTTTTTGTAAAACACAGAATTTTGTCAGATGCGACAACAGATCAGTAGGGGGACAACCTATGTACCGTCACCAAATTGTTGCCAAATTTATTCAAGATGGTGATGAAGACGTCATCCAAGATGGCGGCATGTAGACTTGGCAACACCGCATGACATCATCCAAGATGGCGGCTTTTGGCCGGAGAATAGTCCAATTGTGCTATGTCCACTAACCTAACCTCAAGAAAAATGGCGGGAATTTTGAATTTTGGCTGGAAAATAGGCCAATTGTGCTACGTCCACTAACCTAAGCCTCCAGAAGAAAAAATGGCGGGAAGTTTGAATTCCAGCAGGAAATACATGCAAAGACCGTACTCGTCTTTTTATTATTACTGATTATCATTCATTAACATTCTTTATCAATTATTATTTTTTATTGTTATTGACCTGCCTCCACTAGAAAATTCCCTCCCAAATCAATTTCCAGTACGATAATGGCTGCAAAACCTTACTTTCATGAAACTTCTTGGAAGATTAAAGCTGTGTGCCAGACCGAGATTCGAACTCGGGAGCTTTGCCTTTCGCGGTAAAGTTCTCTACCAACTGACCTACCCAAGCACTTTTATTCATTATTATTCATTATCATATCGCGGTGGTCGTGCGGCTCTAGCGCTGCAGTTCGGAACCGCGGGACTGCTACGGTCGCAGGTAGTGGTGTGTTGGGCTTATGGGCGCTCAACATCGAGGTCATCAGCGCCCTGACACACGTTAAAAGGAACGAACGTGGACAGACCTAAAGAAAACTAAAGCACACACTCAAAGAAAGCAGGAAAAGAAGGAAAATGCTACATAAGAAAGTAAAACCCAAGGAAAGGGGAAACATAGCAACAACAATGTCACAGGAAATTGTTATTGGCTGGCCACTTACATAAAATATGGGCGAGCTTGTCACACAGTGAACAAATTAAAATCCTCTTCCTAAAATCTTTGTAAAAACATTTGACATGCCACAGAACTTTAAAACTTTAGCCACATTCGTCCGAGTGTTGCCTAAAAGAGATGGCAGGTCCGCTGGCAGGTGAGCTGGCAGGTCAGCTGCGGCCCGCTGGTCAGAAAATAAAACGCAATCCAATAAAACGTGGCGCACAGTGACCTGGACGGCGCAAGCACCACACATTGGAGGATCCTCTTGCCGGAGCAGGTAGCCATGCGTCATAGGGCTGTGGCCTATTCGAAGCCGAGTGAGGAGAACCTCGTCCCGTCGATGGGGCTGAAAGGAAGTACATCACACACGCGTTGTGGGCTTGACTGTACGGAGCTTATTGTCAGTCACTTCCAGCCACTCATCCTCCCACCGACGCATAACCCGTGAGCTCAACAGCGAGGTGAGTGCGTGCAAGGGGATAGCACACTGAGATACTTGTGGGGCGAGACACGCCTCCTTGGCTGCGAGATCTGCCCTTTCATTCCCAGCAATGCCGACATGCCCCGGAACCCAGCAGAAAGCTACAACCTTCCCCAGTCGCTGTAGTTGGAGTAGGGCATCCTGGATGGTCTGGACAGTTTTGTCTGCCGGATACAAACGTTGCAATAAGTGAAGGGCACTGAGTGAATCGAAACAGACAAGAAATTTAGGAGAGGAAGAATGTCTCATGTGCTCCAGTGCCCGCAAGATCGCAGACAATTCTGCATCAATGACAGCGAAAGTCTGAGGCAGGCAGACCTTGAAGACACGGTCTGAAAAAACAACTGAGCAACCAACAGAATCCCCTTGTTGCGACCCATCCGTAAAAACAGCTACATAGTCGTGGTGTTCAGATAAAATGGCAGAAAATGCTGCATTAAAAACGATGGCAGGAGTGCAATCTCTCTTGTACTGCAATAAATCTATAATCACTCCGGGCCTCTTCAGTAACCAGGGTGGCAGGCGGTTAAAACCCTGGATTTGGGGTTTACAGACTCCACACCGAGGGACTCTAGTACACGTTGCACACGGATCCCAAACGGCAACGTAGCCCGGGGACGGCGGGAAAAAAGGCGGTCCAGAGGTGGATGGGCAACAAGATGGTGAGCAGACGAGCCTCAGCCCAGAGGCTGGGTATGGGACTGGTCCGATAAGCACTCGTGGCCAGTCGAATCCCAGCATTGTGAACAGCGTCAAGGATCTGCAAATAAGAACGCCTCGCTGACCCATATACTGTGCACCCATAGTCCAACCGTGAACGCACGAAAGCTCGGTAAAACTGAAGGAGACGCGCCCTGTCCGCTCCACAAGAACTGTGGCTGAGGCACTTGAGGATGTTCAGTGCCTTCAGGGTTCTGGCTTTCAAGTCACGTAGGTGTGGCAGCCACGACAACCTGGAGTCAAAAATTAGGCCCAGAAACCGCACTGTGTCTCTAAAATGTAGGACAGTATCCCCCATATGCAAGGCAGGCAAAGTAAAAAGACGACGAGAACGATTAAAATGAACACAAACACACTTATCGGTAGAGAACCGAAAACCCATCTTTGCAGCCCACTCCTCTAACCGCCGCACTGTTAGCTGCAACTGACGGCTCACGGTTGCAACACTGGAGGAGGAACAGAAAACAGCAAAGTCGTCCACAAACAAGGAGCACTGTACTGGACTCCTCACTGTAGACGTTATACTGTTGATGGCTATGGCAAAGAGGGTAACGCTTAAAACGCTGCCCTGGGAGACATCGTTCTCTTGCGCAAAGCGATCAGACAGTGTGTCACCAAGGCGGGTCCGAAAAACCCGCTGAGACAGGAAAGACCGAATGAAAATCGGGAGGCGGACACGAAAGCCCCATTGATGCAGTTGTGCAAGAATACAGTATCTCCAAGTAGTATCATATGCCTTACTGATATCAAAGAAGACACCAATACAGTGATGCTGACGGAGGAAAGCCTGCTGAATAGCCGTCTCTAGGAGGGTCAGGTTGTCGACCGTGGACCGAAATTTTCGGAATCCACACTGAAAGCGGCTAAGGAGCTGTCTGGTCTCTTAACAGCCAGACCAGACGCCGGTTAACCATCCGTTCCAGGGTCTTACCGACACAGCTTGTCAAGGATATACTACGATAACTACTGGGACATGTGCGGTCCTTTCCCGGTTTGAGGAGAGGGATGAGGATTGCCTCCCGCCACGAGGTGGGGAACACTCCTGTCTGCCATATGAGATTAAAACATTCGAGGAGGATTTCCTTTGACGCCGCTGGCAGATGTCGAAGCATGGAGTACCGGATGCGGTCGTAACCTGGTGCAGTGTCAGAAGTCTCACTAAGAGCCGATTCAAGTTCCTACACGGAGAAAGGGGAGTTGTACGCCTCAGAACTGTTCGACCGAAAGTCCAAGTTCGCTCTTTCGACAGTCGCATGGTAGCGACGAAACGCTGGATCCTGATTTGCAGTGGCAGTACTTTTTTGCAAAATGCTCTGCCAGCGTCTGAGCAATGGCTCTGGGTGTCGTTTGGAGGCATCCCTGTTTCAGGACAGCAGCTATTGGTAAACGGCTATGTTTACCGGAAATCCGCCGGATGGCTTCCCATACTTTTGTGGAACAAGTGGAACGGTTGATGGAGTCCAGGAACGCCTGCCATGCCCTTTTCTTGCTCTCTTTAATGACACGGCGTGCCCTGGCTCTCGCGATTCGAAAGGCGGTAAGATTGATCGCTGTTGGACGGCCACACGCCTGTCCCGGATGGCTTAACGGCACTCTTCTGTCCACCAAGGCACAAGGCGCCGCTTAAGAGTGCCAGAAGACTGTGGTATGGACAGGTCAGCAGCATGATGGATCACAAGCGTGATGTGATCCACCCATTCTTGGATGCTATTGTGGCGGTCAAAGACAGCCAACCGAGTGAACAGTGGCCAGTTAGCCCTGCCAATTATCCACGATGGTGGCCGCTGCTCCAGCAATACACCATCCAGGAGATGAATGCGGATAGGGAAGTGATCGCTGGAATGAAGGTCGTCAATGACCTCCCAGTGAACAGAGTCGGTGAGGGTTGGAGAGCAGAAAGATAGGTCAATGGCTGAGAATGACCCTGTAGCTGGAGAGAAATGAGTCGGAATACCTGTGTTGAGCATGCACAACGCTTGAGATGTTAGGAGGCTCTCCAAAATTCGACCTCGAGCGCAAAGAGAAGTGGAGCCCCACAGGACATTATGGGCAACCAAGTCTCCCAGGAGGAGAAATGGGCGGGGGAGTTGGTCGATAAGATCTGTGAGAGCGTCTAAGGTCATTGCATCCAGAGGGGGTAAATAAAGGGAGCAAACGGTAAGCCTCCGAGGTGAATGAATTTCAACTGCAACTGCTTGCAGGTCAGAATCCAGGGGGAGAGCAGAGGAGTGGTGGTCATTATTGACAAACACAGCGACTCCGCCTTTGGCCCTTTCTCCAGTCAGGTCATCTTTGCGATATGACGTATAGCCCCTTAGTGCAGGAGCATCAGATGGTTTGAAATGCGTTTCCTGTAAACACAAGCACAGGGGGCGTTGCCATGCTAGGAGGTGCAGTTCCTCCACATGTGCCCGGAATCCATTCATGTTCCACTGTATAATGGGAGCCATCTATCAGGGTGGGAGTACCTTCATTCTCACTTTCTGTCAGGGAGGAGAGCCCACAACAGACTGAGGCTCAGTTTTGGGGCGAGATGACTGCCTCAGTCTGACATCAACCTCCATCGCCTCTGAAGAGGAGTCGAGAGAGACGTCAGAGAGAATGACATTCACATCAGCAGACTGTAGAATGTCGGTCTCCTTTAGCGGGCGAGTCTTCACCTTTGTCTTTGGCTTCGATTTTCTGGCCTGAGGCGGCATAGGTGCCAAAACCTCAGAAGCAGTCGGGGGTGTAGCAGTGCTGGGCAATGCACAAGACTGGACCCGGAAAGGGGCAGGAAGTTCCATGACATCAGCTACCACGGCCTGGTCAGAAGGTTGGGGGGGAGCAGTAGGCTTCCAGGAACGGCAGCAGCACACGTACATTGACAAACGCAGATGCTAGTGCTGACAGTAGCAACCTCCGTTTGTGTAGTGGCATCGGATTTCAACACTGGCTGTTTGAGAACGGAAGAAAAGGAAGCAGCGAACGTGGGCGGCTGCATGGACTTGTAAATTTTCTTCGCCTCACCATACGAGAGGCGTTTTGTAGTTTTAAGTTCCTGGATCTTTCATTCCTCAAGGAAAACTCTGCAGTCCCTACTCCACACAGGGTGATCCCCAGAGCAGCTGACACACTTGGGAGGAGAGGAGCAGCCAACTCCCTCATGGGCAGCTTTACCACATTTCCCGCAAGTGGCTTCCCCTCTACAGCCGACAGTATGTGGCGTCGCAACTAGTGCGAGCGCACAGTTTTCTATCAAATATTTACTGTGAAATGTAGACAGACTGTAAAGTAGCCATCAGATTAGCATATGTGCTGTAGCGGGCAGATTACCGGTGTCCGTTCGTCTGACGTCACGACCATATGGCATGTCTGTACCGTGAGAATGTAAGACCTGTGCACTAACTAGCCGCGTGTATAACGTGGAACTTTCATCTTTAATAACTTCTAACTGAGGAACCTGAGGAAATTAAAAGTTAATATACTAGTTTCTGTTATGAATAAAAATAAGTCATCCAAATTTGAGCTTTGAAACCTGCATATTTTGGAAATTAGAAAAATCTTACAGAAAACGCAAATTTCTACAATTTTCGAGTCTAAATAAATACCATTATGTATAGATCACCTTCAGTGACCATCCAACTATGAAACAAAATCACCTTCCGTGCTTTTGTATTTATTTTGAGAATTTTACTTTTAGAAATTCACCTATAACTTTGTTAAAACCATAAATGTTTTGAATTTTTGTGAACAGTTATTTTATATGAGTAGGTGAGAGTGAATGAGTGTGCCTGAGTGAATGAAAGAGGGACATTCGCCATTCTTTGCAAGTGTATAAAATCTAGGTTGGAACTCGCAAGTGTTCAGACGATGTAACCGTGGGAACAGAGTCGCCAGTGGTTCCCCATCTTAGTGAATGTCGGATGTCCAAGAGTGTATGGTATTGTACAAGCAGCCAGAACGTTCGCGAGTATTTAAATAATTTCTGGAAATAAAGTAAAGTCTAGTTTTCCTTTCGGTTTGTTAAATTATACAGTAAATTTTGTGTAACAAGAAATCATGACGTAAATGATTCAGAAGTCATGACTGGTGCGTGCTAGATTTTGGCGCGAGGCGCACCCAAAGAGTTAATTCTGATTGGCTGTGTGATGTGTGAGCCAATGAGATGCGAGGACGGTTAGCAGACTAGGAGAGGGAGTCGCGAGTGGATGAAGAGTCGCGAAGGAACTGTGATCGAGAAGAGACATGCTTGATGTGTCCTCGCGAATAATGTGTAAAATGAAGTCATAAAACGGCTTCATCGGTTCGGTACTGTGCGATTTGAGACTGGAAGAGTCCAGTAACGCGTAGTGTGAGTTTGAGTGAGTTGTGACTTTTCGTTCCGCGAAAGACGCGAGTAACTTTAATAATTAAAAGCGTGGCGGTACTTCGTAAACTTTTACTAAGTGCTTATGGCGAGCATTAACATTAAAAAACGAACTATTATTGAACATCGACTGCAAACGTGTATGTTAGAAAATCGTCTGTGTTGCAGTTAAGTAAATTCCGTAACTTTGAAAGCTAATTCTGGCGGGGTTTGAGTGTGGATAGAATTGTGAACTGAACTTTCTTCAAACGTAGATTAGCGGGCTGATGATCAGGCTTAAAGACAATAAAGAGCTTAAATAGAATTACCAACTTCGCGTTCTCGTTTGAGTAAACAATTACTACCATTCCAATAACTCAATTTATTTAGGAAGATTGCTCATAGATTGTATTTCAGCAAACATGTATCGCGGCCTCCGGTGAGCGGCTATTAAATTGCAGTTTCTTCAACACTGCTTTTCTGCAATTTTTCCAGTAGCTGCTATCAGGAGAGGCGAGTGCAGCAACTACCTAAGAAACGAGGTAGGTGGATTTTCTTTCAGGGAAAGGAAACTGCGCGATAAGAGCCTGACCCGTCGCAAGTAGTGTGTCCAAAGTGTTGGCATTTAAAACACCGCATGGGGTTGGGGTAATAAGGACGTACACTGAGACGAAGGAAACCGTCCTTCACATGCTCTGGCAATTTGGTGGTGTTAAATGTAAGGATAAACGAGTCAGTCTTTACGAGAGTACCATCCTCCCATTTCATAAAGTGTTGCACGTCGACAATTCCTTATCGGGACCATTCAGCCTTCAGTTCGTCTTGGGGAATGTCAACAAGATCTCTGCTAGTCACAACGCCCATGCTGTAGTTCAAGGTGCTGTGAAATTCAGTCTCTATCGCAAACTCCCCAAGAAATTGCGCCTTCTGAAGGTTCTGGGCTTGCTGGAAGCTAGATGTTTCAACCAACAAGGTGCCATTTCGCAAGCGCTTTACAGATTTTAGAGTGCCAGCAATGCCTTCTAATCCCTTCTGGATATAAAATGGTGAAACTTTCGCAGAAGTCCCATCTTTTCTTTTAACTACAAGAAACACATTCGGCGAAGCAGCATGCGTTCTGTTACGACTACCTGGATCAGGAGGACTGGCTACACGAGCCCTCTTGTTAGATTGGGTGTTAGAACCTACCAGCGGCCCACCCTCTCCGCTGGGAGGAGAAAAAGAAAAGTTCGAGGGTTCCATTTCGGTCCCATGAGCAGCTAGGGAATTACGAGTCCACCTAGACAGAGCCCCGTGTGCCTAGGTAAGCCTTATACAACTGAGGTGCGGCAGGTTCCCCAGAGGTTGCCCGCTAATGACTGTTCCTCCTCAACCGCCATGTATCTCATCTGCCCGCAGTACACCCCGAGATTGAGGGGTTGTTTGTAGATGTTTATTCCATCCTCGCGATCCGGGCGGCCAATCCAAGATCCCCACTCCCTGAGACACACAACATTCCGCCGCTGCGCCGCACGGTGGTCGTTGAAGCATGCCCAGAGCTTACGGCGACAGGGGACTGGCGGCGCTTACCAGTCCCCAGCTCAGGAACACCGGGGTCACCAAGCCCGTACCCAGCAAACGAATGCTGAGCCCCTGGGGGCACGGTCGCAGGTTCGAATCCTGCCTCGGGCATGGTTGTGTGTGATGTTCTTAGGTTAGTTAGGTTTAAGTAGTTCTAAGTTCTAGGGGACTGATGACCGAAGATGTTAAGTCCCATAGTGCTCAGAGCCATTTGAACCATTTGAAACATTCATCATCATTTATTAACATTCATTATCATTTATTATTATAGGCCTACGTCCACTAGAAAATTGCGCCAAATTCAAATTCCAACACAATAATATCTCGAAAACTGTACTTCTGTTTATTATTATCATTTATTATCTATTCAAGATGTCCGATTTTCTCGCTGAGAAAGCCATTTTCCTTACATCCATAACAAAAATATATCATAAGTTCAAATCCCAACACCGTAATTGATCATACGTACGATCTTTCTCCCTCACTTACCTTTTTCCACTGGTAGCCTATCATAATCGCGTCAAATAATAAACTGCACTTATACTAACGTAATTCACGTCCTTAGATTTTGCAGGGGGGAAGGGACTGAAGACTTCATTTCAAGCAGTACGGTCATCACTTGTTCTCCAGCACAGCCAGCACACACATCTTTGATATTGCAGTGCAGTCACCACGACGTCCGCGCTCCAACTGAATTAGTTCAAATCCCCGCGGAGACACTGCCTACGCCTGTCACGTGTGGCGGCCGGCCACTAGCATGGGGGGCGATCGCTCCCACGTCGTAAACATGTTTTCGCTGGACACGCTGGAACTTGTCGAGTTGACGTCAGAGCGGCCTCTTGTCCGCTCACCACGTGTATTCGTGGCCTCCGCACGTTTCCCGCCAAAATTGTCTGCTCCGGAGCTGAATCACACAACGGTCGACCGTTCGCTGCCACACTTTTGGCGCCACGTTCAAACCTGTCGATGCCGACCGCTCACCATGCACCACGTGTCCCTGTGCGAGTGAGAACGCAGTGCTACACTTTTGGCGGCAAAGTTTGCTCGACAGTGGAATGCGCCATGACTACATAACAGCACGTTTGGTCCGCACTAGAACGCCCGCGCGCGTGTAATAACTGTACAATCACTGCGCCGCCGCCCCGCTTACACCACACACCCTCTATACACGGGACGGACATAGCCTTCTGTAAATACCTGGAAAATGACTCTTTATTTCAGACATGACGGTCATGCAGGTGTGTCCCAACTGACTTCTCCATGCTCACACAGTGAAACTCCAGAGCGCAGGTGACGTACGCGCGGCCGGCTGAGCCCGCTCCATCGGCAGCTCCCTGGCCGGCTGACGTCAGGCGACCAGCGGTGCCCGCACGGCCCCACGGCCAGCGCGCCAGGTAGGCGGCGAGCGGCGCCTAAGGGTCCCACCACAAACCGCCAGCCGCACTAGCCTCGGAGTCCGACTACGTAAACACCTTTCCGCATCCGCGAGCACAACGCTGCACAGGATGGAACCTGTCGACCGCGTCCCGGACAAAGGATACGTTTGGCACCAGAGTTTGACCGACAGTGGAATCCACCATGGCCGTATAACAGCGCGTTTGCTCGTCGCGAGAACGCTCGCTAAATCATTCGCACCACCCCGCTATATTAAATAATTCAATTTACAATTTCATATACGTATGCAAACGTGTTCACCTCCCTAATTTCAACTACTTTTCGAGGACAAGACCGCCGCCACCTCCTCCTCCTCCTCCTAGGAACCAGAGCCAAGTTTGAAATCTGCCAGTAAACAAAGCTCACTTGCGCTTCCGCCACCAACCTAAGAAAATTGTTTCAAACTAAGCCACCAGCACTCAACCTCTTCTTACACGTTTCTGGTAAACGGACTCACCCTGCACTAGGTCCACGGACCGAGGAACGAATTTACTTTATTTAGGAATGGAGTATATGTATCACACCGTGTATCACACCGACATGTCCCAAATCATACAGACCTGCAAAGCACTCCTACATAATTCATTTATCATGCTCTAGACACACGCTTGCTAATTGTAAACAGTTAAAAATAACTCATAACACATCCTACAGACATGCCAACCACTCGTAAATAAAGCAAAACATTTACCTCCAAATAGCCAAACAACTGCTAAATTTCGGAAATAATTTCAGTGCATAGGCTGATGGACGAAAGAATGAGTGTACTTTATTTATTTGCGACATATCTTCTTGAATCTTTTACTTCTAATAGGTTTCGATATGTAAGGCTGACATAAGGCAGTTCCTGAACTCCAGTAGTGCAGTACACTCGGCAACACAACCACACCCAACACGATATTCATTCCAATCCAGACCTGTAACTCCTCTACAGATAAATTTGTGAAGTTATTTGTCTACTCACTCACATTGTGACCAGATTGCCGTTATTGCGCAAAAGCAGCTCAGACTACGCTGTACTGCTCGGGGAAGTAAGGAAGGGCTGCTCTCTATTTATTTGGAGCCCTTTTATTTGGTCGTGGAGTATATTTGTCACAAAACACCCGCACTGATGCGACTGTGGTCATCTGACACAGGCCGCAAACACGTAAACAGCTCCTGATTTCACCACACAATAGCAAACAGCTCTTAAATAATGCAGTACACAGTATCAGCAGACAAGCTCTGTACTCTTAAACTCTCCAAATAAAGCACCGCACAGTGCACAGACATGCTCGCAAAATAGTGCAACAGACACGCCCAAACACCACCAGCTGCCAAACCGACCCAAAGCCTCCCCCAAACATGGCCTCAGCACAGTCGCATTCGCACCTGTCACCAGAGAAATTGATATCGCCAATGCGCCTTAGATTACGCTCCAAGGCAGGCTGCGCGCGCGTGCGGTCGGCGGGGAAGTGGATTGCAGAGTCTCCGGCCAAGTGCAGCTTCCGGGCGCTCGTGACAGCCGACACATTTCAACGCTGCATTGTTCTTCTCATGTATACCGCCGGCGTCTCTGGTCTGGACCTGCCTTCACGTCTGTGGGCAGAATAGCTCATCGCTCGTTGACCGGGAAAACATTTACTACTCGCATGCAACCGAGATGGTGGCGGAAAACCAATCACTCTGATCTGCGCTGCACGCGCGTGTAATCATTGAGAACACTCAATTTTTTTTCGTATAACTTATTTAACCATACAGTACATCTATGACGCTATCACAAAACACCAACCCCAGATGTTCCCTGGGCCATGTTGCACAGCCCACAGACACGCACCCAATCATAATTTCAGTACACACTATAGCAAACTGCTACTAAATAATACATCACACAGATGTATAGATACGCTCAGTACTCGTAAACTGTCCTAATAACGCATAGCAGAGCGTGCAGATCCGCTCGCAAAATAACTGAGCAGACGTGCGCAGGTACCCCCACTGTGCGCCCTGCCCACAGGATCGTCAAGTCTGCTTTCAGACCTCGCATAGCCCCTGCGCGGTCAACGCGCTCGTCAGCGCTCAAAGCACACTCATACGTCCGTCCAGGACCGCGATCCCGAGCCGCCACCACCGAACGCGGCTGAAAGTCAACTTTATATCATCGTAGCATAATTCCAAAGCGCAGCCTCCATACGCTAGACACATCATAGCAGCACCTATCTTTACCTCCTATGACTGTAGCACACTGCGCATTGCTCCTCACACGACATGACACGGCCCTTTAACTAAACATAACTACACATCCCTGCTCTAACCTCGTCGCGTGACCAGCCATCTAAAAACCTTCTCAATATTACTCTTACTTTGCAACATTTTTTTGTAAGATGTAATTTACACCACCCACCGCACCTAACCTCACACCCGTCCCACCATCAACATCGTAAACGACCTCAACAATATCTCGACACTCACATATACCCCACAAATGATGCCCATCAATCAATTTACCATTCTCATACCCTCTTTTCGAATTACAAACGCAGCCTCTATCTAAACACCAACCAACTCATCTTTCTCGCACTTTCAACAGTAAAATTAATTTTACACACACCCAGAAATACCAAACGCAATTAAAGACTCAAACTTTTATACAGAGCATCAAGCACATACGACACTCGCACCAATATTCAAAGCCTGGTCCACATTTACCACCTCCAATTAAATATTATTACTATTGCCGCAACATTCTACCAGCGCTCGATTTGTACCTATTTTTCCGCTCTTAACTGTTGTCACTAGTGGTCGAATATCACTATCTATAGATTGCATAAATTTCCACATAAAAAAAATCTCGCCCCGCCGTTCAGAGACTCCTGTATCCGAACACATAGCGTCATTCAACTATCACTTACTCTTATCTAATAACGCATCCATCGGGTCTGGGGGCAAGGTCATTCCTTTCTTTCTTTGTTTCCCTCTTTCAGCAGCAGACAGCTATTTTTTTTTTTTTTTTACAGTGGCCGCTAAACTGTGCCATCAACTTAACATCACCATTCACGAAACACATCTTCAAATACGTAACCACACTTACTCAATTACACAGCAGTCTCGCTGAGGACATGACCTTCAATATTACAGTTCTTAATCCAATAATCACCGAAACAAGTACTAAATGCTCAAAGTAATCCCATAGCGCCTTACAAAGCGAGTGGCCGAGCGCCGCCGGAGGTATGTCAAAGCCACATAGCTGTCCATCTACACAGCCGTTCACTCATCCCCAGGACCAGAATGCTGAAATGGCCTCTCCCTACATCTGCTCTCCAGCTATTGTCTGACGACATACAGTGCACAAATGGATTCCTGAATAGCGCAGATCTCTATCTCCCCATTGCATCCCCAACAGTACATGTAAACAGTGTCTCCCCCAGCTAGCGAATCCGATGTCATTCACCCTTCGCTGATGATTTCCACTCACATAAATACAGAACCCTATTCGCTCCTGCCAAAACTCAATAATAAAAAAGCATTCTCCCTTTCTAAGCTTAGATGAGTATGCATTTATCTTCGCCCATCTGATCTCTGAGATTTAAGTCAGAGAAAGACTACACGAGCCGAGTAGTGCGAAAAACAGCAGAACGTTTATCAAATAGTTATCTACCGAAGGAAGTTATCAAGAGACTAAAACCAAACAGTTCTGTTCCATCGCGGGTATATGGTCTACCTAAGATCCACAAGGAAAATGTGCCATTACGGCGAATTGTGAGTAACATTGGAGCAGCCACCTATGACCTAACAATATTCTTGGCATCTTTGCTCAAACCTCTTCATTTAAACTCATATGTCGCAGTGACCGAGTAGTTTGTAACTCTTCATTCAATTTCTAGTGGCTGGTCATTATTGCACATAAGTATAGGATCGCCGTTTTCGGTGCTAGCAACCGTGAAAGTTGCGGTCCATCAACCAAAATTTCTCCCCCAATTCAAGCAATCATTGTCAGTCAATCATTATGTGGTACCTAATGCACAGATGCGATGGATAAGACACCACCTATCTACTGGAATATTATCCATCACAGCTGATGTCGCAAAAATTTTACAATAAGTCCAACACTGGCCAAACATGTGACAGCTTGTTTTCTTAATTTCAGTATCATAGCTAAACCATACATCCTCTACTTTGCAAGTACTATTGCGACCATTTATAGATGACTGTTCAGGACATCCATTCACACTTAATTCTCGAACGCATAAAAACGATCAAATTATACCAGACAACACTATACATATTTCTAAGTCCTCGCGCATAGTACTCGATCAATCTCTCTGCGTATGGCGGTCACAGAGCTATCTAGTCCTCTTCCGTTAAAAGGCCATCCTCACCTCGGTATTGACCTACTTACCCCGCAACATTGCTACCCAATTATTCCTCAACCGAGCAGACGAATACAGCTACACTCCACCTCTCTTGACTGAATAGAGGTTTCCTAGTCCTAATCCATCCAAGTGCACCACATTTCTCGAAATGTAACCAAGTCTCGGAGCTTAGCACACCGTATCGATCTATAGTAACAGATCTCAAAGTGTTTTAATTTAATAGCATACAGTTAAGAAGAACAAGACCAGAGCGATATTTATGCACAACGTAGTTCGATAGATTTTGAAGCAAATCATCCAATCTATCATGTGTAAAGTATTGTTCTAGAGTACATGATCAGTGCATCGAAGGTTCCGGTAGGAGGGAGAGAGAGAGAGAGAGAGAGAGAGAGAGAGAGAGAGAGAGAGAGAATAAACATACAAACACACTCCTAAGACTAGAACGTTCAACACTTAAAAACGGGCAATAACCTTGGGTCCCTTACTTTTCCATCCTGTCAGACATATATCCTTCTACCCGGTCACCTTACGCTGAGCTATCTCTACCCCAATCGTAAAACTACTCCTTTCTATGATACGAGCCCAATATAGCTCTGCAGACACGTCTAGTGCCCAATGATCACACGAGATCACGAGTCAGAAATAATACTATTACTCCATCAGGTCTATATACAAAATGATAGTTATTAGCAGCCGGTACATCCTACAAGCAAACAGATACGTATAACAGCAGCGTCCAACATGTGAAAATTAAAAGTCATCCCGTCACCGACTCTGTAAACACCCGTCTGTCGGGTAAGTGTGTACACAATGACTACAGCCCCTCACAAATACCCACAGCTAACTTAGTTAGGACGCTGAAGTCTCGATTTTACACCAAGCATGCGACAGGGTGGGGATCGCGTAAATCAAAGTGCATTTAGAGGAATGTGTCAACCTTCTTTACACATGAGATGGAAGTCCTCTGATGACCGACTGGTTCACCGTTAACGATCGCAAGTAGACAGCACTTTAAACCACATACCGATTACGTAGTCCCATATGACTAGAGCACTGGCTATATCACGTGACTAAAGCATCCAAAAAGAATGTTGTTGTTGTTGTCTTCAGTCCTGGGACTGGTTTGATGCAGCTCTCCATGCTACTCTATCCTGTGCAAGCTGCTTCATCTCCCAATACCTACTGCAACCTACATCCTTTTGAATCTGTTTAGTGTACTCATCTCTCGGTCTCCCTCTACGATTTTTACCCTCCACGCTGCCCTCCAACGCTAAATTTGTGATCCCTTGATGCCTCAAAACATGTCCTACCAACCGATCCCTTCTTCTAGTCAAGTTGTGCCACAAACTTCTCTTCTCCCCAATCCTATTCAATACCTCCTCATTAGTTACGTGATCTAAAGAATATTGGGAAAAAAATCTACCTTCAGCAACTTGTCCTTCTCTAGAATAAATTAGTCAACGTTTGAATCGTACCTAGTTGCAGCTCTGTCTCAATCGATCATCCCATACAGCCTCTGTTATCATTTAACACAGATGTAAGTTTAGACGTGAATGATTCTCTGTCCTCCTGAAAAGCACCAAATACAGTATTCAACTCGCGTGTATCACTGCTACCTCAGTAGACATACACCATAATATGAGAAAAATTGACTGCCTTTCTTATTCGACTCGCTTCGAAGTCATCGTTTTCCTGCATTCCGCTTATTGCTGCATACTTGACTCCATGTACAAATTCCTCCCCGCAAACCAGAAGATAAGCAAGTACGTTCTCATTTTCACTGTATTTCGGTGTATATTAGGTTAGTTTATATCTATGCGCTTATCAGTTTTCGCATTTCTTTCGATTTTATGTCAGACCCATCCATGCGACCGCAACATAAGTTATCGTTCTGTGTTCTAAAATTGTCTCTAAATGTAACCAAGGCATTTCCAGTCACCTCCACATTCGGAGACTATATGGCAATAACCCACACTGAGAGAGCGCTTGCTCTGTTTTCTGTATCTCTTTGTACATGCACGCCTCGTGGACGGCTCCCAGGACCAATCACTAGAAATTGAATAAAGAGTTACAAACTATTCGGTCACTGCCACATATGAGTTCAAATGTAAAGGTGGTCAATCACTTTTGAGGATAGTGGCTACAACGCCAGCACGCTCTTCTATTTTCCTTGTGTTGTGGGTGTCCTTTATTTAAATTCATTGAATGTTATGCTATCGACTAAAAAATATGATCTATAAGGTGCAAGGTATAGATTCCTGTTAGAGACCGTGCATCAGTCCGTGTTAATGTCTGTTTAGAATCAGACAATGACTTTGAAGTCGCGGCAGAAAGACGAAATGCTCGGCAGTGTGCAAAAGCGTGTTAGAAAACACTGAACAAGGGCCAGAGACAGCTTCTCATTCGCTTATAGTATGGGTGATCAGACTTTAGAGGGGTCTCTGCAGCATGTGTGTATATATTTAATATGATCTTGTTCATATAGGCATTTGCAGTTTGAGGTGTTGAATTTGGTGAGCTCTTAGGAATTCGCGCTGAAGGTGGATCGCATTGGTGCCTTCGTGACTTTTTCACTGTTTGATGGTAGAGGATAAAGATGATAGGGTGTTAAGGATCTGTCGTACTAGTACCTAGTTTGAGGCGTACAACATTGCGCGCATTTCCGGCGAATGATCAAAACAAGGTCCTGTTGTAGTAACGGAGATCGTTCTGTTTATAGACAGGTTGCAGGAGGTAATAGATATGTCTTGTTCCATAAAAATACGGGAGAACTGCCGGATATCAGTAACGTTCTGCCACGATATTTCGGCGCAGAGTCTTGTGGCCATCTTCAGATAGAGATAGAAAGATTGTGGAACAGGAGGGGAAAATTGCTGCCCTTCAGGCTGAGTTAGATGAGGCTAGGCGAGAACTGGGCAGGTCAAGGGGGGAGAAGGGTAAACAGGGGTGGGAAGTGGCAACAGGCATGAGGAACAGGCCAAGAAATTCTTCTGACAGCTTTGTTATTAATGTACAAAATAGGTTTGACCTGTTGCCTCAGTCAGAGACTGATGAGCATCTCACTGAAGACAGGGCTCAACAAGCTTTCAGCAGCAAATTGAATAAGAAGGTAGGGATGTCTGCAAAGAGAATGAAAGTCTTGTTGCTAGGTATTTCGCATGTTAGGGGTGTGGGCCAACTTCTGCAGGATGAATTAGGGTAAGAATACCAGGTCACAAGTTTTTTCAAACCCAGTGCTGGACTGGGGCAGGTCACAGAGGATTTAGGTTCACTATGTAGAGGCTTTACTAAGGAAGATACCGTGGTTATTGTGGGTGGGCCGGGAAACAGTATTGACAGAGATCTGGGGTACAGCATAGAGCGTGACCTGGCAAATATTGCATCGGCATCGAGTCATACCAGTGTTGGGTTTGTGTCGGTTCTGGAGCGCCACGACCGACCTCATTTGTGCTCTTCTGTCAGGAGAGTTAATTTGGACTTGGAACGGCTACTTGGATCTGGTGCAGGGTCACACATTGGTGTGGTTCCTGTTGACTCACTCTGTAGGTGGGACTATACTAGACATGGCCTACACCTCAACAGGAAAGGGAAGGGTAAACTGGCTGGGCTGATAGCAGGAAATTTAAAGGGGGGAGGAACTACATCTCATGGTGGAAAATCTTTTTTAATGTAAGGTCAGTGTCCAGTGGGAAACTCAACCAGGCAAGTACTAAAGATGTTAAAAAAGTTCAAGATACTCACAGAAGTAAAATGAAAAATAATGTTAGTATATTTCATCAAAATATTGGGGGATTGAAGAATAAAATTGATGAGCTTCTGCTTTGTTTAGAAGATATAGAAACCGAGAATGTAATAGATGTACTATGCCTGTCTGAGCATCACATTGTCACTGATATGCAAAAGGTTAGCATCAATGGGTACAAATTAGCTGCACATGTAAGTAGAGATAATATGATGAGAGGAGGAGTTGCCAAATATGTCCAAAGCTTCCACAGCGTGTAGAGCAACATATGGAAGCATGTGCCACTGAACTAAAACTAAATGATGGCACTTTCATAATTTTAACAGTGTATAGGTCCCCCTCAGGGAATTTTCAGCTATTTCTAGAAAACTTGGATGCTTTGTTGTGCTATCTGTCAGACAGGGGGAACCAAATCATCATTTGTGGGGATTTCAAGGTTGATTCCCTGAAATAGTGTAATAGGAAGAATGACCTTGTAGTATTACTCAGTTCTTTCAATTTGAGCTCCGTAATTGATTTTCCTACTCAGATAACAAAGAACAGATAACGTTTTTATAGACCAAGATAAGTTTAAGGACATAAATGCTTATCCTGTTGAGAATGGTCTTTCAGATCATGGTGCACAGCTAGTTACAGTACATGACATAGCTCCATGCAGTATATCAAATCAGAATTTCAAAGCAGTGCGTTCAATTAACAATATAAATACTGCAAACTTTAGGGAAAGCCTAAAGTAGCTAGACTGGGATGAAGTGTACATGGAACCCGATGCAAACTTGAAATATAACTTATTTCACGATACATTTTTAAGGGTATTTGAAAATTGTTTTCCCAAGAAAATAGTGAAACATAATTTCAAGAAAACATATAAAAGACCTGGGCTGAATAAAGGAATAGGAATATCTTGCAACCGTAAAAGAGAACTGTATTTAACAGCAAGAGGGAGTACTGACCACCAAATTGTTCAGTTTATAAAAACTATTGTGTGGTACTAAGAAAATTTATTAAAAAGTCCACAAGCATTTGTATCATGTCTGAGATCAGTAACTCTGATAATAAAATTAAAGCAATTTGGAATATTATTGAAAGGGAAACAGGGCAACCAAGAGCACAGGAAGACTTTAGTGCCATAAAACTGAATGACAAGTGTACTAACAAACAATCTGAAATTGGAAATATTTTCAATAATCATTTTTTAAATGTTGTGGAGAAAATAGGATCTAGATCTTCCCTAGAAGAGGCAAGGCTTCTAATAGAAGAGGCCATACCTGTGCAGTTTGAATCAACTGTATTTCCACCAACCTCTCCCTCTGAAATGAGTAAAATAATAAACTCACTGAAAAGTAAAAGCTCTTACAGAATTGATGGCATTTGCAGCAAGATACTTAAAGCTTGTTCCCCACAAATAAGTAGGATTCTCAGCCACATATGTAATAGCTCTTTGGAGCAGGGTGTTTTCCCTGATAGACTGAAATATGCCATTGTAAAACCATTGCATAAAAAAGGGGGATACGTCGGATGTCAACAACTATCGCCCAATCTCTCTTCTGACTATTTTCTCAAAAATTCTTGATAGAGCTATGTATTCAAGAGTAGAATCCCATATTTGTAAAAATAAAGTACCAACAAAATGTCAGTTTGGTTTTCAGAAAGGCTTTTCAACAGAAAATGCTATGTACGCTTTCACTGATCAAACATTAAATGCTCTGAATAACCAGACATCACCCACTGGTATTTTTTGTGATCTCTCAAAGGCCTTTGACTGTGTAAATCATGGAATTCTTTTAGATAAGCTAAATCATTATGGTTTGAGGGGGCTGTGCACAAATGGTTTAATTAATACTTAACTGGAAGAATGCAGAAAATTGAAATAAGTGGTTCATGTAATGTTAATACAACAGCTGATTCCTCAAAATGGGGGGCTACCAAGTACGGGGTCCTACAGGGTTCTGTCTTAGGTCCTTTACTGTTCTTGATATACATTAATGACTTACCATTCCATATTGATGAAGATGCAAAGTTAGTTCTTTTTGCTGATGATACAAGTATAGTAATAACATCCAAAAACCAAGAACTATGTGATGTAATTGTAAATGATGTTTTTCACAAAATTATTAAGTGGTTCTCAGCAAACGGACACTCTTTAAATTTTGATAAAACACTGTATATACAGTTCCGTACAGTAAATGAGAACTCCAGTGATAAATACAGACTTTGAACAGAAGGCTGTAGCTAAGGTAGAATTTTCAAAATTTTTAGGTGTGTCCATTGATGAGAGGTTAAACTGGAAGCAACACATTGATGGTCTGCTGAAACGTCTGAGTTCAGCTACGTATGCTATTAGGGTTATTGCAAATTTTGGTGATAAGAATCTCAGTAAATTAGGTTACTATGCCTACTTTCATTCACTGCTTTCGTATGGTATCATATTCTAGGGTAATTCATAGTTGAGTAGAAAAGTATTCATTGCTCAAAAACGTGTAATCAGAATAATTGCTGGAGCTCACCCACAGTCATCCTGCAGACATCTATTTAAGGATCTAGGGATCCTCACAGTAACCTCACAGTATATATATTCACTTATGAAATTTGTTGTTAATAATCCAGCCCAGTTCAAAAGTAATAGCAGTGTGCATAGCTATAACACTGGGAGAAAGGATGATCTTCACTATGCAGGGTTAAATCTGACTTTGGCACAGAAAGGGGTAAATTATGCTGCCACAAAAGTCTTTGGTCACCTACCAAACAGCATCAAAAGCCTGACAAATAGTGAACCAACATTTAAAAATAAATTAAAAGAATTTCTAGATGACAACTCCTTCTACTCATTGGCTGAATTTTTAGATATAAATTAAGGGAAAAAAACACAATAACTTAAACATTAGTGTCATGCAATATTTTGTGTAATGTAATATCTTGTACAGACATCTTTCATTAACCCGACACATTCCACATCATTACGAAGTGTCGTATTCATGATCTGTGGGACAAGTATTAATCTAATCTAATCTACTCTCAGGTGACTGCCACTGTAGTAGTACTGGCGAGTACGCGCTGAGCTCCGCTATTTAAAGCCTTCTGAGGTGACACTGCGCATACGCGTTCATAACGGCTCCGTGCGCCGCGCCTCGCGCCCTCCACTGTGAAGGCCTGGCGTATCGGTGTCAGGTCGATTTCCATCTTTATGCAGATAACTACGTCAACTACGAAGTTTCTCTACAACAGGATTCCAAGCAGAGTTCAGCTGATAACCGGTGTCTCGATTGATGAGAGTCTCGTTGTCAGACAATCTTATTTCCACAGATTCATTGATAATCGAGCTCCAGAAGTTTGATGTATGGACCAAAATTTTTGTGTGGTTGTAATTCATGGAATGCTCTGTGGAAATACAATGTTCGGCGATTGTGGACTTGGTGGGTTGGAGAAGGCGAGTATGCCGTTGGTGTTCCACAATGCGTTCCAGCACAGTTCGTGTCGTTTGCCCTGTATATGATTTGCCGCATTCACACGGAATTTTGTAAACACCTGGTTTACGCAGGCCCAGGTCGTCTTTAAAGGATCCCACCAGTGATGAAATTTTGGAAGGAGGACGAAAGATGACTCTCACTTGATACTTTCTCAATATTCTGCCTATCTGTGAAGAAATATTCCCAATAAATGGTAGATAAACAGTCGACCTGAAGACCTCTTCCTCTTCCTTGTAGGTCTTCATCACTCTGTTCACTTGCCTAGGTCAAAAGCCATTCTTCAAAAATACTTTTTGCAGGTGTTCCAGTTCCGCTTGAAGACTGTCGGCGTCAGATATAGTATGGGCGCGGTGGACCAACGTTTTGAGAACGCCTATTGTTTGTGCTGGATTGTGGCAACTAGTAGGTTGTAGATACAGGTCTGTATGAGTGGAGTTTGTCTATACTGAGTGACCAAGTGTTCCATCACACGAAGACGTCTAAAAATGGCAGACAACCATCTTTCTCTATCTACATGGTAAACTTTGTTTTCATGTATGGAGAACATGTGACGTAAAAATTCTTGCAGACGGTCCAGACCATTAGGACACACTATAAAAATGTCGTCAACGTAACGCCAAAATACTGTCGGTTTAAAAGTTTAAAAGTGGCAGAGTCGAGTGCTCTCTCCTCAAAATCCTCCATAAAAAGATTGGCCACAAGGAGAGACAAAGGACTCCCCATAGCGACACCAACAGGTTGTTCGAAAAATTCGTTGTTAAATATAAAATATGTAGAGGAGAGAGTGTGCTCAAACAACGCTGTAATGTCTGCACCAAACATATTGCCAGTGAGTTGTAGTGAGTCCACTAGAGCCACCTTTGTGAACAGTGAAACCACATCAAGACTGACCAATGAGTCACTACTTTGCAGTTGTAGTGACTTAAGTCGACTGATAAAATCACCAGAATTCTTTATGTGATGTGCACACTCGCCTGTCAGTGGTTTGAGCAAAGATGCCAAGAATATTGTTAGGTCATAGGTGGCTGCTCCAATGTTACTCACAATTCGCCGTAATGGCACATTTTCCTTGTGGATCTTAGGTAGACCATATACCCGCGATGGAACAGAACTGTTTGGTTTTAGTCTCTTGATAACTTCCTTCGGTAGATAACTATTTGATAAACGTTCTGCTGTTTTTCGCACTACTCGGCTCGTGTAGTCTTTCTCTGACTTAAATCTCAGAGATCAGATGGGCGAAGATAAATGCATACTCATCTAAGCTTAGAAAGGGAGAATGCTTTTTTATTATTGAGTTTTGGCAGGAGCGAATAGGGTTCTGTATTTATGTGAGTGGAAATCATCAGCGAAGGGTGAATGACATCGGATTCGCTAGCTGGGGGAGACACTGTTTACATGTACTGTTGGGGATGCAATGGGGAGATAGAGATCTGCTCTATTCAGGAATCCATTTGTGCACTGTATGTCGTCAGACAATAGCTGGAGAGCAGATGTAGGGAGAGGCCATTTCAGCATTCTGGTCCTGGGGATGAGTGAACGGCTGTATAGATGGACAGCTATGTGGCTTTGACATGCCTCCGGCGGCGCTCGGCCACTGGCTTTGTAAGGCGCTATGGGATTACTTTGAGCATTTAGTACTTGTTTCGGTGGTTATTGGATTAAGAACTGTAATATTGAAGGTCATGTCCTCAGCGAGACTGCTGTGTAATTGAGTAAGTGTGGTTACGTATTTGAAGATGTTTCGTGAATGGTGATGTTAAGTTGATGGCACAGTTTAGCGGCCACTGTAAAAAAAAAAAAAAAATAGCTGTCTGCTGCTGAAAGAGGGAAACAAAGAAAGAAAGGAATGACCTTGCCCCCAGACCCGATGGATGCGTTATTAGATAAGAGTAAGTGATAGTTGAATGACGCTATGTGTTCGGATACAGGAGTCTCTGAACGGCGGGGCGAGATTTTTTTTATGTGGAAATTTATGCAATCTATAGATAGTGATATTCGACCACTAGTGACAACAGTTAAGAGCGGAAAAATAGGTACAAATCGAGCGCTGGTAGAATGTTGCGGCAATAGTAATAATATTTAATTGGAGGTGGTAAATGTGGACCAGGCTTTGAATATTGGTGCGAGTGTCGTATGTGCTTGATGCTCTGTATAAAAGTTTGAGTCTTTAATTGCGTTTGGTATTTCTGGGTGTGTGTAAAATTAATTTTACTGTTGAAAGTGCGAGAAAGATGAGTTGGTTGGTGTTTAGATAGAGGCTGCGTTTGTAATTCGAAAAGAGGGTATGAGAATGGTAAATTGATTGATGGGCATCATTTGTGGGGTATATGTGAGTGTCGAGATATTGTTGAGGTCGTTTACGATGTTGATGGTGGGACGGGTGTGAGGTTAGGTGCGGTGGGTGGTGTAAATTACATCTTACAAAAAAATGTTGCAAAGTAAGAGTAATATTGAGAAGGTTTTTAGATGGCTGGTCACGCGACGAGGTTAGAGCAGGGATGTGTAGTTATGTTTAGTTAAAGGGCCGTGTCATGTCGTGTGAGGAGCAATGCGCAGTGTGCTACAGTCATAGGAGGTAAAGATAGGTGCTGCTATGATGTGTCTAGCGTATGGAGGCTGCGCTTTGGAATTATGCTACGATGATATAAAGTTGACTTTCAGCCGCGTTCGGTGGTGGCGGCTCGGGATCGCGGTCCTGGACGGACGTATGAGTGTGCTTTGAGCGCTGACGAGCGCGTTGACCGCGCAGGGGCTATGCGAGGTCTGAAAGCAGACTTGACGATCCTGTGGGCAGGGCGCACAGTGGGGGTACCTGCGCACGTCTGCTCAGTTATTTTGCGAGCGGATCTGCACGCTCTGCTATGCGTTATTAGGACAGTTTACGAGTACTGAGCGTATCTATACATCTGTGTGATGTATTATTTAGTAGCAGTTTGCTATAGTGTGTACTGAAATTATGATTGGGTGCGTGTCTGTGGGCTGTGCAACATGGCCCAGGGAACATCTGGGGTTGGTGTTTTGTGATAGCGTCATAGATGTACTGTATGGTTAAATAAGTTATACGAAAAAAAATTGAGTGTTCTCAATGATTACACGCGCGTGCAGCGCAGATCAGAGTGATTGGTTTTCCGCCACCATCTCGGTTGCATGCGAGTAGTAAATGTTTTCCCGGTCAACGAGCGATGAGCTATTCTGCCCACAGACGTGAAGGCAGGTCCAGACCAGAGACGCCGGCGGTATACATGAGAAGAACAATGCAGCGTTGAAATGTGTCGGCTGTCACGAGCGCCCGGAAGCTGCACTTGGCCGGAGACTCTGCAATCCACTTCCCCGCCGACCGCACGCGCGCGCAGCCTGCCTTGGAGCGTAATCTAAGGCGCATTGGCGATATCAATTTCTCTGGTGACAGGTGCGAATGCGACTGTGCTGAGGCCATGTTTGGGGGAGGCTTTGGGTCGGTTTGGCAGCTGGTGGTGTTTGGGCGTGTCTGTTGCACTATTTTGCGAGCATGTCTGTGCACTGTGCGGTGCTTTATTTGGAGAGTTTAAGAGTACAGAGCTTGTCTGCTGATACTGTGTACTGCATTATTTAAGAGCTGTTTGCTATTGTGTGGTGAAATCAGGAGCTGTTTACGTGTTTGCGGCCTGTGTCAGATGACCACAGTCGCATCAGTGCGGGTGTTTTGTGACAAATATACTCCACGACCAAATAAAAGGGCTCCAAATAAATAGAGAGCAGCCCTTCCTTACTTCCCCGAGCAGTACAGCGTAGTCTGAGCTGCTTTTGCGCAATAACGGCAATCTGGTCACAATGTGAGTGAGTAGACAAATAACTTCACAAATTTATCTGTAGAGGAGTTACAGGTCTGGATTGGAATGAATATCGTGTTGGGTGTGGTTGTGTTGCCGAGTGTACTGCACTACTGGAGTTCAGGAACTGCCTTATGTCAGCCTTACATATCGAAACCTATTAGAAGTAAAAGATTCAAGAAGATATGTCGCAAATAAATAAAGTACACTCATTCTTTCGTCCATCAGCCTATGCACTGAAATTATTTCCGAAATTTAGCAGTTGTTTGGCTATTTGGAGGTAAATGTTTTGCTTTATTTACGAGTGGTTGGCATGTCTGTAGGATGTGTTATGAGTTATTTTTAACTGTTTACAATTAGCAAGCGTGTGTCTAGAGCATGATAAATGAATTATGTAGGAGTGCTTTGCAGGTCTGTATGATTTGGGACATGTCGGTGTGATACACGGTGTGATACATATACTCCATTCCTAAATAAAGTAAATTCGTTCCTCGGTCCGTGGACCTAGTGCAGGGTGAGTCCGTTTACCAGAAACGTGTAAGAAGAGGTTGAGTGCTGGTGGCTTAGTTTGAAACAATTTTCTTAGGTTGGTGGCGGAAGCGCAAGTGAGCTTTGTTTACTGGCAGATTTCAAACTTGGCTCTGGTTCCTAGGAGGAGGAGGAGGAGGTGGCGGCGGTCTTGTCCTCGAAAAGTAGTTGAAATTAGGGAGGTGAACACGTTTGCATACGTATATGAAATTGTAAATTGAATTATTTAATATAGCGGGGTGGTGCGAATGATTTAGCGAGCGTTCTCGCGACGAGCAAACGCGCTGTTATACGGCCATGGTGGATTCCACTGTCGGTCAAACTCTGGTGCCAAACGTATCCTTTGTCCGGGACGCGGTCGACAGGTTCCATCCTGTGCAGCGTTGTGCTCGCGGATGCGGAAAGGTGTTTACGTAGTCGGACTCCGAGGCTAGTGCGGCTGGCGGTTTGTGGTGGGACCCTTAGGCGCCGCTCGCCGCCTACCTGGCGCGCTGGCCGTGGGGCCGTGCGGGCACCGCTGGTCGCCTGACGTCAGCCGGCCAGGGAGCTGCCGATGGAGCGGGCTCAGCCGGCCGCGCGTACGTCACCTGCGCTCTGGAGTTTCACTGTGTGAGCATGGAGAAGTCAGTTGGGACACACCTGCATGACCGTCATGTCTGAAATAAAGAGTCATTTTCCAGGTATTTACAGAAGGCTATGTCCGTCCCGTGTATAGAGGGTGTGTGGTGTAAGCGGGGCGGCGGCGCAGTGATTGTACAGTTATTACACGCGCGCGGGCGTTCTAGTGCGGACCAAACGTGCTGTTATGTAGTCATGGCGCATTCCACTGTCGAGCAAACTTTGCCGCCAAAAGTGTAGCACTGCGTTCTCACTCGCACAGGGACACGTGGTGCATGGTGAGCGGTCGGCATCGACAGGTTTGAACGTGGCGCCAAAAGTGTGGCAGCGAACGGTCGACCGTTGTGTGATTCAGCTCCGGAGCAGACAATTTTGGCGGGAAACGTGCGGAGGCCACGAATACACGTGGTGAGCGGACAAGAGGCCGCTCTGACGTCAACTCGACAAGTTCCAGCGTGTCCAGCGAAAACATGTTTACGACGTGGGAGCGATCGCCCCCCATGCTAGTGGCCGGCCGCCACACGTGACAGGCGTAGGCAGTGTCTCCGCGGGGATTTGAACTAATTCAGTTGGAGCGCGGACGTCGTGGTGACTGCACTGCAATATCAAAGATGTGTGTGCTGGCTGTGCTGGAGAACAAGTGATGACCGTACTGCTTGAAATGAAGTCTTCAGTCCCTTCCCCCCTGCAAAATCTAAGGACGTGAATTACGTTAGTATAAGTGCAGTTTATTATTTGACGCGATTATGATAGGCTACCAGTGGAAAAAGGTAAGTGAGGGAGAAAGATCGTACGTATGATCAATTACGGTGTTGGGATTTGAACTTATGATATATTTTTGTTATGGATGTAAGGAAAATGGCTTTCTCAGCGAGAAAATCGGACATCTTGAATAGATAATAAATGATAATAATAAACAGAAGTACAGTTTTCGAGATATTATTGTGTTGGAATTTGAATTTGGCGCAATTTTCTAGTGGACGTAGGCCTATAATAATAAATGATAATGAATGTTAATAAATGATGATGAATGTTTCAAATGGTTCAAATGGCTCTGAGCACTATGGGACTTAACATCTTCGGTCATCAGTCCCCTAGAACTTAGAACTACTTAAACCTAACTAACCTAAGAACATCACACACAACCATGCCCGAGGCAGGATTCGAACCTGCGACCGTAGCAGTCCCGCAGTTCCGGACTGCAGCGCTAGAGCCGCACGACCACCGCGGCCGGCAAATGATGATGAATAATAATAAATAAAAGTGCTTGGGTAGCTCAGTTGGTAGAGTACTTGCCCGTGAAAGGCAAAGGTCCCGAGTTCAAGTCTTGGTATGGCACACAGTTTTAATCTTCCACGAAGTTTCATAAAAGTAAGGTTTTGCAGCCATTATCGTGTTGGATTTTTATTTTGGAGGGAATTGTCTAGTGGAGGCAGGTCAGTAATAAAAATAAAAAATAATAGATAATAAATAATAATAAATAATAATGAATGTTAATGAATGATAATGAATGATAATCATTAATAATAAAAAGATGAGTATGGTATTTTCAGGCATTATTCTGTTGGAATTCAAACTTCCCGCCATTTTTTCTTCTGGAGTCTTAGGTTAGTGGATGTAGCACAATTGGACTATTCTCCCGCCAAAAGCCGCCATCTTGGATGATGTCATGCGATGTTGCCAAGTCTACATGCCGCCTCTTGGTTGACGTCATCGCCGCCATTTTGAATAAATTTGGCAACAATAGAGGGTGGGGTGATACATAGGTTGTCCCACTACTCAGATCCGTCTCGAGGTGATCCTCCTCCCGCTCCAAATATTAAACAGGTACGGTGCTTCGCATACGAAATTAAAATGTGCGTAAACTCCATACATAACAATTTTCCGGTATCTGCTACCGTTTCCTCAGCCTCTGAAAATTAGCTCTGAATGGCTGTGCTTTGGTTTATATTCCACTTGCAATGATTTCTTAGTCTGGGGAAATTTGTACGCCTGAGTGGCAGGTCTACAGTGTCTATGCATGGAATACAGTGCCGCAAACCTCGAATATTGGCGGTCTGAATATATTGTGTGTTGATTAGGTTCACAAGTATCAATAATATGAGAAGGTTTCGTGGATGTGGTAAAATCGATGAAATTATATTCTTTATTCATCCACAAGCATGAGATGGTGGGAGGCTTTTTTTTTCTACAGGGCAGCACGAAAACGATACCCAGCCGGTGCAAGTGTGACGAATCAATTTTTTTTTTTTTTTTTTTTTTTTGTACATCCACAAGTGAGAATCAGGAATGTTAATGCTGCTTGCACATACAAATAATGTGGCTTATGTTCCGACATATCACCAGACATTTGTGGGAAGTAATCAGACTACTACTCATGTAAAAGAAATTACATTTGTCTAGTTGTAAAGGGGGAGAGATTTGACGTCGCGAATGGCGACTTCATCGAACTGAGAAGTATATCTGGACGAAAGAGGTGATAGAAGCATGTCGTAAACAGGTCCACAATATAGCAAACCGAGGGTTCAACTTGATCTGCTTTAGTGTACAAACAGGGCAGGCAACATGGCTTAATAAATTTGATGCACAGAACATCCCCTCATCGGTATCCCTAAGAAGATCCTCACGTTTTCTTTGTTTGAATTATCTACTGCGATGTTGATTACAGTACACCTACCCTTGTTGGTGATGTGTTTCCAACCCTGCGAGCGCCATTGATTATCACATAGTGCCAGACGCCTGTGCTTTACAACACTTGTTTGAGAGTGTCTTGGCAGGATACAGCACCTTCCGGAAGCGCTGATTGGAAAACTTAAATGTCAAATAATTTCCTGGAACTGAGGACAATCGAGAACTGTAGCCGGCGTGAGTATGTGCATACCATAATTTTTTCGTGTACTATACACATATAAACGAGAACAGCACTGCTTGTGTGAAGTGTGTATACATTGCAATATAAAGTTACTTCGGCTAATGTTCTGGCATGTGCAAAGAAAATGACTGTGTGTCTATCTTGAAGGAGGTACACATTTGATATGGAAAATTTCAAAACATCAACACCTGTAAGCGTATAAGAGAGATGTTACATGGAAAATTATGTCATCTATAGATAGTATTATTTCAAAGTGAAATTGGTTCGAGGAACAAAGACATTAAGGGGAGACATTTCCATTATATCGCTCGGTGTCAGACTGCAGGAACAGAAACGACACTTAATTGTATTTACACTGATGAATATGCACCTGGTTCCCAATATTCTTGTGAGTCTGGAGATGGACGTAGACAGCATAGCAGCTAGCAGGCGGGTGAGGGTTGGAAAATAGAATCTCAGCGGAAGCCTTTGTTCCACGATGGGGCCTGCCCACCCTTCTTACACCAGTTTGGAGAGTCCGAGAAAGCTTCCAGTGTGCCGTGGCTTGTGACAATTTGACTTGCGGCTCAGTGAACTAATACCCAGTTTGCGTTAGGTAGCTTTCGCCAACGTGCATGTTGCATGTATTCTCCGTGGAAATCTGAGAAGATTCAATACAGCGAGTGTTTGAGCTGGGAGTATTGATAACATTCGAATTCCTACGACTCAGGTCCTCTTGGGGAGGACCCTCCATAGCTGGTGGTCCTCTCTGTGGGTGACAGCAGCTTTCAAAGAGGACATGGGCCGTGTTCACAGCAATATTTTTCTCTGGTCTCTGAGCAGTAGAGGTGGAGCACAGGCGCGCTGCGTTTGGATGTCCAGAAGGTGAGTATGTGGGCTGTAAGAGTGTCTTCAGCGATCTTAAGCATGTAACACTGAATGGATCATGTTTCTCAACACGTTGCGGTGGTATTTGTTGTTGTTACTATCGTATCACGCGGTAGACTCTTTCTTCCCTTATTCTTCATCGTGGTGTAGCTGAGAGAACCAGGCAACTTAGGAATACTACAGTACTTTTACAAAATAAAATATTCTTAGCAGACCTGTAGCGATTGGGAACTCCATAATGATGATGGTATAAACTCACATCAAAATTTGAAATTCCAACAAACATTTCATACATCACAGCTTCCAGTTGTGATGTCAATTAATATTCGGTTGCATTATTCAACGAAATTTTCTCGTCAGAAGCCTAGCACTATTGCTTATGCATGCAAACTACTGTGTGTATTTGAAGGAAATTATTAATTAAATTGTCAATATAGACGTTTAAACATTTACTGTGGCACAGCTTCTGAAGCAACATTTGTGCCATCTTCAAGATATGATAATCCGCACCAGGTTTAATAACTCCTGAAGGAGTTCATGTTCAGTGTCAAGTGAACCACAAAGGAGGAGCGCCAGGAAGGTGGGGGCATTTAGAGTACAAGGCAGAATGGAAGTTCTTTAAATATCCCACGCTCGTTCTAGTCATCTGCAAAGCAAATTACCACTCTTTCTCGCTCTCTATTTTTGTTTAAAGTGTGTTTCGAGTCAGCCTGCTACTAGTTTTATGAAATCACCAATCTGTGTATGTGTGAAATAGTTACAGCGTCAACCTTATATGCCATACATCATGATCATGTGACTGGAAATTAAGGATTCATTAAACGCAATAGTATTTCTGGATAAATCCCCAGACACGCACTTGCTTTGGAAGGAGCGAGTAATGTGTGCAGTGGTATGTAACAGGTTGGTTCATGCTTACAGACCATTTTAGATGGGAGAGGATACCAACAGGAAGTGTGCTTTTGATGCTGGTGATTAGCCCTTGCTACTTGCACAGGCCTGCACGGTCAGGCAGCCAACAGCCATCGTCAGACACAATTGTGGGTGGCGAGATGTGAGACAGTTTTTCAGGTATGTTCAAGAGGTTTGTGACTGTGTAGTTTCATGTTTCCTTATGCGATTGGAATGAAAAATAGCCGCAATGGCTTGAGTATTCTACATATCGCGATAGAATTCTTTAAATAAGCTATATTCCATACACCACATTGTATCCCATAAATTTCTTAAATAAGTACTATTCCACATATTGTCTTAATTGTTTAAACAATATTCTATATATGGGCAATTGACCAATCAATATTTCCAAAAGGGAGGGGGCAATTAGTCCATCAATTTGATACAGTAGGGGGGGAGGCTAATCGAATAACTTGGATCAGCTTAGGAATACCGAAAGTGGCACATTTGAGCTATTTCCCACCAATTTTTTCATTCAATTTAATTAATTAGACAGTTAATTTGATATCAAAAGTAGTTCGAGATTTCTGAGGGGGTCGAAGGAGAAAGGGTAGAAAGGGGTAAGGGTGACATGGAAAACCACTTAACTGAACAGTAGTTCAAGGACAGATTATCTCCAGGAGGTCATAAACTGCTTAGCGCAACAGTTGGCTAGGTACCTATCAGTCAAAAGAGAACAATAGTTTTGCCCCTGAATGTATACTTGCCCCTGATACAGGCAACCTGCACTAACAAATTGTGCTTATGCTGTCTTTCCCCTACTACTTCTGACCAGCCAAAGTGGTCACACAATGCTTGGCATTAATGTGACCTTGCACGGTAACAGTGGGTGTAGTGGAGCATCATGATATGGCGGTCCAAATCATCACCAAACCGCCGTCTTCTTTCAGTCTTAGAACGTGAACTCGGTCAGAGCTACTAAGCAGTTTGAAACAAACGAAACTTTCGTCTAATTCGACGAAATGAAATTCTTTCATTGTTCCATAGCGCATATTTTATGGTGACAAAGGTCAGTCCTCGCTGTTTTGGTGCTGACAAGGTTCGCGAGTGCGATCTTCAGTTGTGTACTGATTTTGCAGCTGTCGTCTCCTTATTTTCCGTCACAGTCCTTTTCAATGACCATTCGTCACGATCACTCAACACCAAAATTTCGTCTGCGTTGGAATTAGGGAATGCCTTTTTTTCCGTTTTCCTTGTATGCGGTATAAATGCTCGATACGGTGCTTCTTGAAGCACCCAACAGTTCTGCTGCCTTGGTTACTGAAGCACCCGCCATGCGGGCTGCGACATTATGCCCATGTCCGAATGAACGGTGCACTCACCATGGCACAGGAAACTGTTCTGGTCACGACTGACTCTGGCGACTTATTGAGGAAACTGCACGGCCCTCTTCGTGGTCAGACACAGATTGCAACCTGCAGTCTTGGCTTGCATCTACACTTATACTCAAGGATACATTTGTCCACACCCTGTACATAAAAGGCTCGATTGTGACAACGTCAAAGCGTCCCCACGAACATGGTTTCGTAATGTGGAAACTATCCGTCATTATTGGCAGCCTCTGACTTCCACCTGTTCTCAGACAAACGGGAAACATTTTGGACTCAATGAAGCGATGTAGATGGGTAACTGATAGCCTTTAAAGATCGTTCTTCATGGTATCTCCTCACTCGCGAAAGGCTGTACAACGTCCATTGATCTTAAAGGTTGAAAATGAAGTGTATTTTCCTCCTAATAAACTCACTGCCGGCAGAGAACGTTTCGTAATACTTCATAGCAGTTCGCGCAAGCCAGTGCGCTTCTGAGTAGTTCAAAGCCGCGAGGCGTATAATGTCGCGTGAATCCAAACTGTATGAAAAAGTACTTACTCGGATATACACAGTAGGTCAACCATAAGTTTTCTTCGCCATCATACTGTAAGCGTAGACCACCGCCCTGGTAATAGACGTCGCCGACGTGCGTGCAGAAACAGTCGAGCTTCGTGGTGCCATTGGCTGCCAGAAAAAGCAGCCACGACGCGGCTGCAGCCCAGGGATGCATTGTGAGCTGTCGTCACCGTAATGGAAACACGCCAAGTGTGCGTCGCGTGAGGCGCAGGCACGGCGAGGTGACAGACGTAGCGGAAGTCTTTCCGCAGGACGAGTTAACCACAGGACGCATGACGTCTCTCGTTCGGAACACAGCCATTTTCCATTTTGCTTCGAGAGCCGTCACAAAAAAGAATTCGTTCCTTTTCTGCGTGCGTGTGCCACATGCTTTCAGAATGACAACGAGTTCGATTAGCACACTTGCTGGAAGTGTCCATAAATGCTGGTTTATTATTCCAGCACAAAAATAGCGAGACCTGCCTCTCTTAGAGATTATGCACAATACCACCTCGAAACGTCTCCTTAGAAAAATTGTACATGACTGTGCTTAAACTGACACACAATATTTTTATCGCAACGCAATCTGACTTTCAAAAATCCCTACAAAAGAATGGCCCTGACTAACAATAACTCACACCTTTCATGAATCACTTACCTCACAAAAATTTTCGTTACTCAAATTACTGTAATACAGCGAGCGGCAATACTGCCATCTAAATAAAAGATTCTAACTACTGGAGTCACTAATTACTGATAGGCATAGTTAACAAATGAAAGATTTTGATAGAGAACAAAAAATGTATTTACCTTAATAGTGTTCAAAAGTCATAATATATATAGCAGTTCGTGACATCCAGTCTTACAAATGCACTGTTTCTGATGGACACACGTCCAGATCATCCGCTCTCAAAAATCTGCCATCTCTCTCCCAACATCCACCACTGCTGGCGGCTCACCTCCAACTGCGCTACGCTACGCGCTGTTAACAGTCAACTGCCCAACACTACAATAGCAAACAACAATGCAAACCAGCCACAGGCTGCACACAGCACAGTCAGTGATTTTCATACAGAGCGCTACGTGGCGCTACCAATATAAAAAACTAAACAGCCTACTTACAATCTTAACCAAAAAAAGGAAAAAATGTTGATCACAGTGACGACGATGAACATATGTGCGAAATACAGTGCGCTAAACATTATGACTAATGTCTGCCACAAGATTGCGTGTCGTAGGTACGTGGTACCTGGTGTTGTATGTTTAAGGCAACGAGATTCCAGCTGAGGGAGGAACGTGTTTGTAGATACAGAAAGCTGATCCACATTCCTACTTTTCAAGTACAACGAGAGTTTTTTCTCGAAGGAACCATTACAGAGTGGACTTCACTCTTCCTCACTCCTCCCTCCTCCCTCCTCCCTGACCCCCAACCCCCCCCCCCCCCCCCCCCCACACACACACACATCCCAACCATCGAGACGAGGGACGCACTATGGTGCAAACTGAATTTTGCGGCAGTAGGAGGTGGCCTGACTGTTGAAAGCCTGTTGGCTCAGCTATTAACACGGGGAGCTGAGTGCAGTGCGGGCGCAGGAGAGGGCCACGCTGACAGACGGCTGCTGTAGGTGCACTGAGAGCTCGACGAGAGTGGCTCAGGTCAGCTGAGGATGAGAAAGAGTTTGTGCTGGCGTCAGAATACACGCACTGTAGTTCAGGAATGAGAAACGCGATCATAGAGCAATGGGGCGCTCGGGTGACAAGCCACTGGGCCTCTTAAGATTTTCGCCCCCAGGGGCTCAGCATTCGTTTGCTGGGTACGGGCTTGGCGACCCCGGGGTTCCTGAGCTGGGGACTGGTAAGCGCCGCCAGTCCCCTGTCGCCGTAAGCTCTGGGCATGCTTCAACGGCCACATTGCGGCGCAGCGGTGGAATGTTGTGTGTCTCAGGGAGTGGGGATCTTGGCTTGGCCGCCCGGATCGCGAGGATGGAATAAACATCTACAAACAACCCCTCAATCTCAAGGTGTGCTGCGCGCCGACGAGATACATGGCTGTTGAGGAGGAACAGTCATTAGCGGGCAACCTCTGGGGAACCTGCCGCACCTCAGTTGTATAAGGCATACCTAGGCACGTGGGGCTCTGTCTAGGTGGACTTCTAGTTCCCTAGCTGCTTGTGGGACAGAGATGGATCCTTCGAAATCCTCTTTTCCTCCTCCCAGTGGAAAGGGTGGGCCGCTGGAGGGTTCTAACACCCAGTCTCTGAAGAGGGCTCGTGCAGTCAGTCCCCCTGACTGCAGCACATCTTTGACAAGTGAAGACTTTCGTAACAGGATGCATTCTGGTACTCAGAATGTGTTTCTCATTGTGAAACGGAAGGAGGGTAGTTTCGATAAGGTTTCGCCCTTCTATATACAAAAGGGATTGGAGGGCATCTGTGGCTCCTTGAAATCGGTGAAGCGCTTACATAATGGGACCTTGCTAGTGGAAACTTCCACTTCCCAGCAAGCAACTAACCTCCAATCTGCTAAATGTCTTGGAGAGTATGCCATAGACACTCAATTGCACAGCACCTTGAACTACAGCAAAGGTGTTGTGGCATGCCGGGATCTAGTTGACATTCCCAAGGACGAACTGCAACGTGAGTGGACTCCGGAAGGTATCGTTGATGTCCAACACATCATGACGAGGGTTGATGGCAATCTTGTCAAATCTGACTCCTTTATTCTGAACTTCAGTAGCACAAAACTTCCTGAACATGTTAAAGCTGGCTTCCTTCGCCTTAGTGTGAGGCCTTATTTCCCGACCCCAATGCGCTGTTTTAAATGCCAGCGTTTTGGGCATACCACCTTAGGATGTAAAAGCGAAGCGACTTGTGGCAACTGTGGTGAGGCTGCTCATGAAGGAGTTGGTCGCTTGTCTCCGGCTAAATGTATTAATTGCTCTGGGAACCACCTTGTTTTTTTACTTCAATTGGCAAATGTGAACACCATGAGCTTTAATTGACGATCGACACTTGTATTACGCAAAAAGGGGGTGTAACAGATGAGACTTCTGCAGTTCTGAGTGAAGCTTTATGCGCTGTTATGCGGCATCGCGTGCGGTTATTACCTTGTCGGTGTTCGTCATTGGGCGGCGGGCAGCACAGCTCCGCTAACCTCTCTGTCTCGAGAGCAACTCTCTCCTAACTTCTCCTTACTACAATTTACCGAAGTTGGTTTAAGAAAAAACTATCTGGCTGTGTTTTCATCTGATCAATCAGGGTCTCAATGTTAACCGTAAGCTCCGCCTACAAAAAATCTGTCTATCCAAAGAGAAACATTATACTTTTCGTGGTGAGGCAATGTTTTTAAAGTTTGCAATGTAACAAAGACGCAAAAATGTCTCACGCTAAACCTTGCAGCTGGTGTGGTCCTTTTAGCGTTATCTTAAGATCTATACTGTTTTTCTGGAGGGCTCTATCTTTCAACATGGGCTGGGGTTTGCTCCTGACGTAACAGAGACGCGAAAAAGTCTCACGCTAAGGCTCTAACTTTCAACATGGGCTGGGGTGGGTGGTCCTAACGGTTAGCTGGCGACGTGAGTGTCCATCCCTTGTCGTAGGGCCTTCTAACTTAACACGGTTCTGCTCTCGGCTTCTGTTCTCGTTTCTCCTCTCAGAACTGCGTCTGTCTCACGGTGGGAAGGTATGACATGCTTTTAGGCACTCTTGTGTTAGTCTGTGGTATTCCATTTGCTCACTCGTTACTCGTATTACTTTGGTTAATTTAATGTCACGATTTATTCGGAGCTATGTGACATACTACTTGATTATTATGTCATGGTTTTCATGGAAGGTGTTGGATTTGCCTGACTCCTTACAAACAAAATTATTTTTTAAATGTGCGCAACGGAAACTGTTGCGAGTTTCTCTAAGATGACACGTTCTGGGGTGGTTGAACTGAAAGCCGTCATTATAGCAGCGGGTAGCCTATCGAAATTCACATTGCAGATTATTTGTGTCTTTCATTAACTTTAGAAAATCGAACTGAATAAGATACATCCTACCCGTTTCATGTGTCAGGTGACTGGGGGAATATTTCTTAACTGAAATGCTGACTCTCATTTAATAGATTTATTTTCTACTTTAATGAAAACTTTAGAAGCCGACACATTACAATTTTTCTTTAGTTACAAAACTTATGTCTTAATCAGCGTTACCTCTCATGGGTACAACAATGACAAAACGAAAACACTACACCAATAATTTCATATATGACACATAATTTCATACTAAGACAAAAATATATGACACATAATTTCACAATAACACAAAAAATACATAAGTGGGCCACACCGTCTTTAGCGGGAAAATTGTCATTCATTCTGTAAGACTCACTTATCGTCATGCATGAATTACAACACTAGAAATTTAAGGTAGGCCACTGCTGAAGATAGATAACCTCTATCAGAGAAAAGATTCTGGGCAAAAATGATGTACTATTGGCGACAAAATGAAGTGCGAGCTGAACTCACAAAGAAAGTACCAACAATAATTAAATTTCGCGACAGCACTTTCTCGATCTACTATCTGATACGCAGTCTGCACTCATTGAGCTAAAAGAAAGTGAAGCTTATAACTCGGGAAATGCATGCTCACTACCACAAAGCAAAATTTCACAAACACATTTCAGAGAAAACTATTGCAAATAAATTAAAACCGTAACCTGTACCGATGGAGGTATGTTGAATGTGTGCTATGAGCATACCCTGTCGTGAATTTTTTAGCCATATTACTTCATTTCTATCTCAGCAGCTCGCAGATTTTGTGTGCTCCCGCGTCCGGCCCGTCTCATGGCTGGCCCCACAGTGCTCTCCGACCAACGTTCCTATTCAGACGCGGTGGTGGGGAGACTCACCTCACCCCCGCACCAACTTTGTAACCTACCCTCGTGCCTGTTTCCATCTTTGCTTGCTGCTCTGGCCTACCTGTCGTTATTCTTGTAATGTTGGCAATGACTGCTACTCCCTTAAACTGTTCCCTTTGGTCCACGCTCCCGCTACGCTTGACTTCCATTCCTACCCATGCACACTCATACAGGGTGGAACTAGGAGTATACATATAAACGGCATGTGACCTCTTTGTGAAATAATGAAAAGAAATAAACAAACGCGTCAAATATTCCTTTCACCCAGCGAAGTATTGAAGCTGCTGGCAACCAAAGAAAAATTTATATCTCGAAATATAAAACATAATTACTTCCTACTGTAACCTGAGACAAAACGGAAGTAACGCCTCAGTTGTTGGTAGCGATCAGTGCTAGCGGTTTCACCAGGTTTTAGCAGCTCATAAATGACATACTTCTGATCCAACCAAACACAGAACGTTGTCTTCTTTCCAAAGCGATTTGGTCTTGCAATAGGTGCAAATTTTTTGCCCCGATTCACCCATGATTTACGACACTTATGATTTTCAAAATACTTCCATTTTTCGTGACCTGTTATTATTCGATGGAGAAACGGCTTTCTTTTGTATCTGGCGAGCACCAATTCACAAGTAGTCTTTCGATTTTCTTGCTCTGTTTCATTCAGTTCATGCGGGACCCGTTGTCCCACTTTCGGCACCTTTCCAATAGCTTTCAAACGAAGAGAAACGGCTTTCTGCGTCAGATTCAATTCTTCCGCGAGTTCCTGTTGAGTTTGAGTATCATCTTCATCCGATGAGACCTGCAATTCGTTGCCTTCAAACTTTCTCGGTGGTTTCCCGCGCTCGTTGTTTCTCACGCCAAATCACCACTTTTGAATTTTTTCAACCATTCGAAACACTTGTTTTCCCAAGAACATGTTTGCCGAAAGCTTCGCCAAACATTCGATACGATTCTGCAGCAGTTTTCTTCAAATTATAACAAAAGCCAATGCTGTCCGCAAATCATAGTTAGCAGACGCAAAACTCGATTGTCTACGGGTATGAAATAGATACCGATGTATGGAACTTGGGTTACTGTGTGTTGACATTCCTCGTCAGCCATTACAGGAAGTAGATGACCTGCAGAAGCGGCCTCAAGGGCCCCTACACTGACGGCTAACACCAGCTACAGGAAAATTCCGGTTTCATACTTCTACAACTGGTACAGTGGTACTTGAACAACGCAAACTAAGAGTTAATGTGACAAAATCTTTAAAACGAAAGCAGCAATTGCAGTTGTAAATCCTGACATAGCAAACTAATAAAATTCTTCAGAAATCTTTGAACACCTGATACCACTAAAAGTTTCAACTTAAATAGAACAAATGAGCTTCTAAACCTCTGTCAGGAGCAAATATTTTAAGACCAAAGAACAAATAAATTTTAACAAAAACTTAATGATAATGATTGTTGACCTCACCATCACAGAAAAAAACGATTTAGCTATTATTGGTTTGCTTAGAAATGTTTCACAGAATTTTAAGGTGGTGTTGTTGTTGGGATGTTTAAGGGGGACTAAACAGCTAAGGTCATCAGTCCCCCATTCCAAAAACCGGCGAAACAAAATTTACGGGACAGGTAAAACCCCAAGGGGGGAGGAGACGCCCCTCCCCCCAGTCACTGAAAGAACACCAATGTGGCAGCGAACACTAGAGAGAAAAAGAGTACAGACGAACATCGGGCAGAAAGAAACGGAAGAAAAGAAGAGGGCCGGAGACTGGTTGACTGACCATGGGAACAAAAATTGGGAAAGAGTCAACCACCCGAATACACACATTAAAATCTGCAACCAATGAGAGACTCGAGGACAAGATACACAGAAAGGGTAAAAGCGGTGGCTCGGCTGCGAGTTATTGTCCCTTGCTGTAGGGGCTATAATTTTTTTCTTTTCTAAACTAGCAAGGAGAACCGGCCACTACTTTCACCACATTAAGTGGATTTCTTGCTCACGTGCTCGCACTGAGCCGTGGGCACTTCCCATTTTGGAGAATGATCGAAAATTGTCATCAGTTTTCTCGTTGCCATGCGTGCAATGGTCGTGCCAGGCGCGCGATATGTAATCTCTATACTATTCAATAAAGGCACGAGACCCGCACGACCTTATGGCAACCGTTATAATGAGGGTGGTTCTGCATTAATTTTTTTATTGTTACACTGAGGGCGACTTCACGAAAAGAAAGAGAGAATTTACAGATTAAAGAATTCATTTATTCATCGGTTGAGCACTGAACAATCATACAATTATGTGGGGGTGGGGGAAGAAAGAATAGGGCTCAGCAGCCTACCCCAACTTACATTTATCCTAAGCCGCGATTGAAAAGGAAGGGAAATTTAGGAGCGATCGCCGTGTCGTCTACTAGAGTTCGATTGCCGGCATGCAATGACCACCACAATGAATACGAAAAATGCTACTGGGGGTTGTATTGCGACGTAGCCTCCCGTCCTAAAGGAATAAGACCTGCACGACGCGAATCGGTTCAAACATGTGGCGCTAATTGACTTGGGCTCGCAATCCGAATAGTGACCGAAGCAAAGGGGCGCCCGACGCGAAGCTGCAATGCACGCCCGCGCTCATGCTTACCGAAAGGTTCCACTCCTGGAAGCAGCACCTCCAGCCTCAGGCACGGTCACACTCGAACTGCCCTCAGCCGCTTTGTCCTCTATCCACCTGCCGAGGGCGGTTGGCGCCCACACGCGAAAAACGGGCGCGCACCTGAACTGGCCAATCAGAGGGCCGGAATCTTGCAGGGAGGCGACCTCGCGACATTAAAAGTGAGTAGAAATAGCAGTTCCAAGGTTGGTACTGCAGGTTGGGGAACTGCGAATAGCAGAAACTTTGGCCACTACTGAGTATTCAACCGACACCACGTGCTACCCCTGGCGATCGAAAAAGGAGGGAAACAGGAAACCATCATGGCTGCTAAGGAAGACTGCTGCCCTCGCCCATAACATAAAGGAAATTCCGAGCGCCAAGCTCCTCTCACAGATCAGTGTGAAATATCGTTAAATAAATTAGTAAACCCAAGGAAATTATTGGCAGGGCTCGAATTCCTTTATGACCGATTACCAGAATGCTGGTATTAGGAAATATGAAAGACGAGCACTTCGTGGTGAACGCAGTGCACGTCTTTCATCACACTGACCTATGAAAGAAGATTTTCGCAAGGACTCTGATCAAAAAATGATATGAGGGCTTCGAAAATCTTGACATTGAATGGGGCCAGGGGAGTTGCATGGACTCAGCCACGTGGGGACTTATGGGAGCTGTGGGGTTGTTAACCCCTTAAATTTGTTTACATTTTTTTTTTAACGACATACATGGAAAGCGTGAACACAAAACAAAAACGCTATCAATGTCACGAAAGACAACAGTAATTGAGTACGTACATAGAATATTATACCAGGATATAGAAACAAAAAGTCACACGACACATTAACACACAAAATGACATACCATGTCACCCAAACAAGAAAATCACAAGATACATTAACACATACAAAGCTAACCAAACAGTGCTGACATCACACAGACTGAGGTACTATTACTCTAGACGTGATGACGTGAATGACAGAAAACAAAGCTTGCAAAAAATACACTAACACATAAATATTAAACCAAAACAGTGAGAATGAAACATATCGAACATGCCATTGTGCATGTCCTAGAAATATGATGATGCAAAGGACACAAAATGGAGAAAAAGAAAAATTTCAATGCGCAATGACATGTAAATATTGCATAAAATGGTAAACACTCAATTGAACATGATACAAACACAAAATAGATGGTCACTGACCAATGTCAAGTCCGTTTGTTAGTCTCTTAAACCAGATCTCCAAGGGTCCAACATATCTTGGCAGCATTTGAAAGGTACTTGAAATCAATCAGTGACGGAAAACAGTAAGAGAAATAGTAACAAGAGAAGGCAAAAGTGGAAGAGCCGGACATGGACGCACACTGCATAAGATGAAAGGAATCACTACATCCAAGACACACTCAGATAAAGCAAAATCACTGAAATAGTAAAACACTCGGCAACATATCATTGCAACTCAATTTGCATCACCATTCACTATGTATACACTGAAGCAAAAAGGAGCACTCGAAAAGCTCGGGAGTGAGTGACACACTTAATCGACGCACTGCACTGTTCGAATGTAAGTACTCGCAGCTGTGTCGACGGAATCACGATGGAAGCGGAGCAAAGCCCCCGAGGCGAAGTCGGAAGAACTGTCTCGCTGGCACGACTCGAAGTGCAGCAGTAGTTCGGTCCAATCGTCGCAGCGACAGCAAAACTGTCCTGGCGGCCTGGTAGGCGACTCACTGACCTCTGCAACGCCGACACTTGATATACATGTGTGCCTTGTCATGCTCACACGAGGAGGCCGAACAGCTGTTGTCACTGGTGGCAGACAGCTGGGGGACAACATCGCTCAATGCCGCATCACACAGATCATATTACTACTGGTGGGAGCGAAAAAAAACAATAGTCTGGGCTCCTCAATGTTAGAGGACCCCTGGCTTGATGCCAAGTCGCTCGTCCCACACCCAATAAGACAGGAAGATTAAGTTCGGTCTTTTTAGCACCACAATGTTAATTAACGATTTGACTGGTAGCACAAGGGCACTTGCCATGCCAAGATCGTTGCTCTAAGCTCCAATCAGAGTCAGTCTTGCGGCAAACAACTGAAACATTAGAGTCCACCTCCCACCACAAGCGTAAGGCATGAGGCTGTCACTGGAGACCGTCTATTAACTACCTCGGTGCATTGGAGGTGCAGCAAGATTTGCGTAGTACCAGTAGTGACCGCTAAATAGTTCCTAATTACATTCTTCGACGACAGTAAAAGTTGTATCAGAACTGCAAAGCAACCAAACGCGAGAAGCACAAATTTTCACTGCAGAGCGTCCTTGTTGTGCTACGCGAGTGGAAGACCCATGACTGCCCCGAATTGTCCGTAGGTCATCGATTGACTTCCTGACACGGGGGGTCACTGCAGATTGGGGGCGTGGCGCCGCGCCGCACGAAGTATTTCGGAAGTCTTCCTCGACGGTCCGTTCTCGCCGCCGCAGGTGAGTCACGTAGGCGTCCAACAAGCGGCCCCTACTGCTGCCCGCGCGCGGCGGCTGGCCTCACGCACGGGCGAGGGTTGAATCGGCCGCAGCGCGTGCTTTGACAGGTGCCGGGCTGGCGGCTGAAGACGGCGCGGCCGGGTCAGCTGTGCGTCCAGACACTCAGCTGGACGGCTGTCGGCGGAGCCGGCCGCTGGAGACGTGACGAGCCCCCAGCCGCGGGCTGCGTCGGCTCGGTGTTGCCACAGCTACGCCGCCGTGGCCCGAGCGACTGAACACACGGTGCAGGGGCGGCTGCCCGTCGCCAGGCCGCAGCACCACCCCTCGCGGCAGGAGCGTTGTTTCCGTTGCCTCGACTGCTGACCGCTCCAGCACGCAGTGCTTTTGCTCTGGCGACATGCAACAATGTTTTCAGTGGCAAATAACAACAGTTTCACACAAAGCCTTCACAACTGGTACACTGACCTATGAAAGTGTGTTACATTCAGAAAAAGGTTACAATAGGGTTCACAAATAAGGAGCAATAGGCACTGTCTTTACGTTTAAGAGTGCCCAAATCATTCCATAGGTTAACAAAGGTCATTTTTACCTATATGAGAAAAAACTACACACTGAGGGAAGAATAACACTTACGATAATTGACAAATTGTACAACCTTCGCAAAATCACTTGGAGCATTGGACTTGTAGCTTTACAATTAATAGGGCCCAGCTCCTTTACATTGACTAATCTGACACACCTTTATGGGCACACAGTACTACAAAAAGAACCTATCCTGACCCAACAGGACCATAGAATTATCTTACATCATAACAAAGGTAGGGAAGTGACGTCACACAGGATACTTAGGGAGAGCATGCACTGTGTTAGTTCTGTCACCAGTACTACAACCGTTAGTCCACATGCGACGACAACTGTATGTAACAGGATAATGAATACGATTTCATACTCCCTGGTGATTCTCTCGACCGTTACCAAAGAGATTTAAATTAAGGCCGTCACTCTAGATTTACTTTGATGGCCGTGACCGGGCCTGGCTCTGTAGGTCGGCTTTTACTCTCTCTCTCTCCTTCTCCGTCCAGCATCATGGCGGATTTGACAAATAGAACCTCATATATCTTAGGTGTCTGAAACATGGTACGAAAACTAGTGAAGGACAGGGACACAAAATACGTTCACCACAAGGGGATACACTGAAACTAGCTTAGGTAAATATTCAGTCTGCTTACCGGTCGGCGTGTTTACTTACTGCTTTATAGTTATTATGCCATACATACTTGGATAGTTGGTGCTACAGTACATGTTGTCGTTCGCTCAGCACTGTACCTTGTCTGCTCCACTGGGTTATGCTCTCTGACAGGTTCTGATTCATCATTGCTTTTCTGGAAAAAAGGACTAGTGCATACGTAAGTCAACGGCGCGGCACTCTCATACTCGGGGCCGGATACACAAATAAGTCATACTCAGAACGATTCCAACGTCTGGCAGAGCAAATTGACTCGAATTTCTAGCCCTTCCCGTTACAGGCAAGATTTCTCCTCCTCTATCGAGCGAGAAACGCGCAGTAAGAACCAACTCAATCCAGCACTTGCGACGAAAAGGATCAACCAAAACGGTGACATTTAAACCAATACAAACAACATTAAGAAGGGAATGCAAAGAAACAACAAACAACCAACTACACCAGATCATTCCAAACACGCTAAAGAGAAAAGACTAGTTTACAGCTCCTTGAACTTCTTCAGATTAGTTACGTGATGCATACCTCGCGATCTTTTTGTCCTCAGGGTTTCTATTTCTACCACGTTCGGATGGATGATTTGGCGGACTCTGTACGGGCCGCAGAACACGTTAAAGAACCTTTTGCAGAGATGTTTATGTTTTTGCGACAACCGGTGTGATTTGAGGAGTACCTTTTGCCCGATGGTCAGGTTCATCTGTCTAATGGACCCCTTGTATTGTGCCTTCCGCTTCTCGGCCTGCTGCCTGATTCTCTCCAAGGCAAGGCGTACAATCTCCGTATGCCTCCTGCGATGGGCAGTCGGGAAATTGACGAGTTCCCTGATACGATCGGTGGGCGACACATTTTTCAAGACGCGGACGGGCGTTTCCCCTGCCGACTCATGTGGCAGGTTATTAATTACGTCCTGGAACTCTGCAAGATACTCGCCCCAATTCCGGTGCTGCTTATGGCAATACAGTCGGCACAGCTTGTTTAGCTCTTTTATTACGCGCTCACTAGGATTGGATGAGGGGTGGAAAAGGGAGATAAACGCCGCCTTAATCCCTCTTCTGTCGAGCATTTCCCGCCATTTCCGAGATCTAAATTGGACCCCATTGTCCGAGATGACCTTGTCCACCTTTCCAACCTCTCGCAGAAACCTCTCCTCAAAAGCTCTTGTCACAGTCCTAGCCGTGGCACATCTGAGGGGCACAAAGACCACGTATTTAGACGTCAATTCGACCGTGACAAGAACGTAACGGAATCCGGTTCGAGTGGTGGGCAGGGGGCCGAGTAGATCCGTGGCCGCGAACTGCCTCAATTTAGTAGGAATTATTGGATAAAGAGGACTGCAATGAGACACCGTTGAAGGTTTTGCCTTTTGACAGGCCACACAGGTTGTCAGAACCTTTCGAATCCTTTCCTCCATGTTATAGAAGTAGACTGATTGTCTCAGTTTAAGGAAACATTTGCGGGGTCCGAAGTGTGCGTAACTGAGGTGGGTGTACCATACGAGCTTGTTGATAAACTCCTCAGGAATGCATAGCACCCATACGTCCTCGTTTTCGCTCCGCCTACGAAATAGAATTCCCGCCCGGACTGTATAGAACCTCCGGATATAAACCTGCGTTCGGTCGGCCCATTTTGATTTAATATCCTTCCACACTGGATCTTTATCCTGTTCCTGTCCAATGTTGCTCAATCCGGCGCCTACGTAATTCTCAAAAGGAACCTGCTTGAGGAACATAACATCATACCTCAGCTCGTGCAGCTCATCATCGTTGCCTCTCGGCAGCCCACCAGGCGCACGCGGAAGGGCGTCGGCAATGGCGTTATCTTCACCCGGCAGATAGTGGGTAGTGAGGCGGAACTCCTGCAGGAACAGGGACCACCGAGCCAACCTTCGGTGCGAAAGTTCTGCCGTCATCAGAGCCTCCAGGGCTTTGTGGTCGGTGTAAACTTTCGTCGTTCGCCCATACAGAAAGTACCTGAACCGGCCGAAACCCCACACGACTGCGAGAGCTTCAATTTCCGTTACCGAGTAGTTCTTCTCGGCTTTACTCAAGATGCGACTAGCAAACGCAATGGTGTTCTGCACGACCGCGCCATCTTGTAACGATTCCTGGAAGAGGTGGACGCCTTTGCCGACCCGGGAACTGTCAGTGGCAAGACAGAATTCCTTCTCAAGGTCTGGATTTGCCAAGATTGGGGCGTTAAGGAGAGCTTCCTTCAATGCTTCAAATTCATCTTGCGCCTGTTCGTTCCAGAGCCAGGGAGTGTTCTTACCAGTCAGCTGGCAGAGGTATGGGGTATACACAGTGTTCTTAATGAATTTTTTGTAGAAATTCACGAGACCAAGGAAACTGCGCACTTGTTTCTTAGATCTGGGAACAGCATATTCCCGTACGGCCTGCAACTTTTCGTTATCCGGTCGGATTCCTGCCGACGAGACAATGTGCCCTAGAAACTTGATTTCACTGCATCCAAACGCCGACTTCTTGAGGTTCAACGTGACTCCTCGCGTCAGGAATGCGCGCACCAGCCGATCTAGCGTATCATTATGTATATCCCATGACTTTTCCGCTACCAGAACGTCATCGACGTAGACAGTGAGTCTTCCTCTTAATTCTTCGGGAATCACGGTATTGAGCCCTCGAATGAACGCCGCGGACGAGATATTCAGTCCAAAAGGCAGTTTCTTGAACTGATAACAACGGCCGTAACACAGAAAAGCCGTAAATTCACGGCAGTCGGGATGCAGTTCGATCTGGTAGTAGCTAGTACGCAGGTCCACTGAGGTAAGGATCTTTACCCCGTGGAGCCGCTGCAGCAATTCATCCATAGTCTCTGGACGGTCAGTCTCAGGGACGATAATTGTATTCACTTGCCGCGAGTCAAGGACCAGCCTAATCGACCCGTCATGCTTCATCACCACATGCAGAGGGTTGTTATAAGATGAAGTGGCAGGCTCGATCACTCCGTGGTGCAGCATTACCTTTATTTCCGCTTCCACTGCGTCTTTTAGAGATAGCGGTATCGGATACGGACGGACAAAAAATCTGTTGTGTGGCTTGACTCGGAACTTATAGACAAAGTCTTTAATCGTTCCTGGAGCATCAGAGAACACTTCTCTATATTTGAACAACAGGCTCCTCAACTGACGTCTACGTTCATGGGGTTCTATGTGTCGGACCTTTTCGTCCAGCAACGCTTCGAATGATAAAGAGCTATGGCGGTCGTTGACATCCAAGAGTTCCGATTCTGATACCATGAAGCCTACCGTATTATCGCCGCCTATACTAGGACCGTCTACACTCTCATCAAAGTTCAATCGTGCAACTTGGTTCTCAACCTTAAATTCCACGTATTGGCCTTCCACGTTAAGGCTTGCACGATAAAAATGGAGGAAGTCCAGTCCTAATATGGCATCGACTGACAGGTCGGAAACCACTAGAAAGTTTGCACTCAATCGCACCGATTGGCATACGAAATCTATCAAAACTTGTTTGGTGGCAGGTACTGTCTTGCCTCCTATTGCACCCCGAATTTTCGTCCTTTGAAGGGGCAATACGGGCCACGCCTTCTCCTTCATGCAACCTTCAAATACGTTCTCATTCATGACTGACACGTAACTTCCTGTGTCTAGAATACAATGAATACATTTACTACTAATATTTACTCTAAGCACTGGGTACGAAATATAGGAAGCGTCCTCTGGCTCCCGCAACAGATCTTCTCTGATGCCCTCAGTATTCATATACAAGAGCGGGGGCCAATCATATTTCAAGCTGCCGCCAGAGCTGGTTATTTCCTTCTCCCCGTGGCGCATTATGCCGGGGATCGGGACCGCGAATTTCCACACTATTATCGGCCGGCGCACCATTTTGCGTTCTATTCCGACGCCAGTTTGTGCCATTGCGCGAGAACCACTGGTTATTGCGGTTCCGACGCGAGCCATGTGACCTCGGCTGTGGCTCCGATTGACCGTTCGTGTTGACATTGTTCTGCGTGCCACTGCCGGTCTGTTGTGGCCCGCGGCTGTCACCACGCCTCTCATACGCGAGTTCTTGCAACAAGAGTTGAAAGGACTTGAGATCACTCATGCCCCTTCCGGCAATTATGATATCGCGCTGGAGACGCTGTGGCAGTTTCGCCAAACATATGCGAATGAGTTCCGGCGCGTCATATGGTGTATCAAGGAACTGATTCCGCTGAATAAAATCCTTGAAGTATGTGAGTGGGCTATCATGGCTCGATTCAAGGAATGGTTGCGTCATCATGATCCCTAATTTTACGCGATCTTGGTCGCCCTTCGGCCAAAATTCGTCTAGGAATGTCTTCCGAAAATCGTCATAAGAGCGACAGTCGCGCATGAGAACTCGCATTCGTGCCGCCGCCTCATTCCGGAGGTGCCCACAAACAAAGTTGATCTTGAGCGTAGAGCTCCAGGAGGACGGGAATACGCCCTGGAATTGATCTATAAACGTCCGAGGGTGAATCTCGACGGCCGGGTCAGGAAACGTGCTGTATTTTTGCACGGAAAGGCAGTGCTTTCTATTTTCATCTTCGTCATCATTCTGAAAAACTTCGCGACTCGAGTTATATGCATTATCCCACCTACGTAACCGGCACAGTCGATCTTCAAAAGCCCCCACGTCACTGCCACTGACTTGTCTAGGCGCGCGGTCGTCGCGGACGCAGTTCACTGCATCATCGGCTCTCCTCCGTGCCGCATTCTCGCGCCCAGCGGGCGAGTGCAAAACACGTGCCGGCTCTTGACACGCAGGGTTCATCGCCGCGTGACGCTCCGTCACACAGGAGTGGGAGGGGGCCGGTTCTCCAGTCGGCTCTACCGCAGGCGGTGTTCGGTCTGAGGCAATGCTGTTCCTCGCCGATAACTGCCCTACGGCCGTGGCTAAAGACCCCAATTGCTCGTTCACGCGGTTCACGGCTTCCTCGTTGCGTGACACTCGTTCACATACGCTTTGTACTGCTGCTGCCTGCTGCTTGTTGGCATCACTAACGACCTCGCGAATCTGTTCCACATTGAACGGTGCACCCTCAGAGCCACTTACCGTACTACCTTCCTCCGCGCTCAGTCGTTCCTCTATACGCTCGTTGACACTCGATTGTTTCTCTATGACGTCTGCAACGTGAATGTCAAGCTGCTCTTTCCAGGACTCCATGGCTGCAAGACCATCCTTCACATGATCTACGTCGTTCCTGTACCTCTGCTATGAACGAATCTGTCCTTTCCTTCTGTTCGTCAATTTTATCACTTAGAGTTTTTATTTCTTTCCGCTGTCGTTCTTCAGAAGCTTCGATTTTCTTTCCTAGCTGTTCCGCTAGTACTTTATTCTGCTGCTCGGCAATTGCCTTATTGCGCTCTTCCATTGCCCTCATTTCATTTAGTAAGGTCTGGAGTAGGGACTGTTCTGACATGGGCACGGCCGCTCCGTCGGCCCTCTGACTTTCGCCTGGCGCGGTCGGGCCAGTGGCCGCGGCGCCCGCCGGTGTAGCAGGCGGGTTCGCGCGCGCGGGTCCGGGCTCTTTGACCTTGGGCGAGGGGTGGGGACACACACCGGCACCTGCGTGGTCCGCGCGGGCAGGTGCACCCTCCTTTGTCTCGCGTAACGGTCCGCCCGCCTCCGCCGTCCTTGGCGCGGAACCGCTCGCCTCGGCCATGGCCGCGTGCGCGACTTGCTGCTCGGCTGACCTACCTTTACCATATCGGGTTGTAGCACTCATGTTGGTGATAATGTGCTAGGGCGGCAACACGACTTTAGGAATGACACACAGTCTCACATGAAATACACGCGATGTGGGGCAAGCAATTACGGAATTCGCACCTTATTAACACCTCTCAAAAGCGCGCGAAACATTAATTCAACAGCGAAACAACGCCGTTCTTGCAACGCCGATGACAGATGCAAACAGAATTGCACGACCACCTATGGAAAGAGGGAACAGTACACACATACAAATCATTATGCTACGCCAAGGGAAAAAGACAAAAACAAGGAAAGACACACGGAATGAATAATCTGATTACGGGGGTCGGAAGATCCATCAGTATCGATCCTGGCAGGGTCGCCATGTAAAAGCGCTGGCTAGGCTGCGAGTTATTGTCCCTTGCTGTAGGGGCTATAATTTTTTTTCTTTTCTAAACTAGCAAGGAGAACCGGCCACTACTTTCACCACATTAAGTGGATTTCTTGCTCACATGCTCGCACTGAGCCGTGGGCACTTCCCATTTTGGAGAATGATCGAAAATTGTCATCAGTTTTCTCGTTGCCATGCGTGCAATGGTCGTGCCAGGCGCGCGATATGTAATCTTTATACTATTCAATAAAGGCGCGAGACCCGCACGACCTTATGGCAACCGTTATAATGAGGGTGGTTCTGCATTAATTTTTTTATTGTTACACTGAGGGCGACTTCACGAAAAGAAAGAGAGAATTTACAGATTAAAGAATTCATTTATTCATCGGTTGAGCACTGAACAATCATACAATTATGTGGGGGTGGGGGAAGAAAGAATAGGGCTCAGCAGCCTACCCCAACTTACATTTATCCTAAGCCGCGATTGAAAAGGAAGGGAAATTTAGGAGCGATCGCCGTGTCGTCTACTAGAGTTCGATTGCCGGCATGCAATGACCACCACAATGAATACGAAAAATGCTACTGGCGGTTGTATCGCGACGTAGCCTCCCGTCCTAAAGGAATAAGATCTGCATGACGCGAATCGGTTCAAACATGTGGTGCTAATTGACTCGGGCTCGCAATCCGAATAGTGACCGAAGCAAAGGGGCGCCCGACGCGAAGCTGCAATGCACGCCCGCGCTCATGCTTACCGAAAGGTTCCACTCCTGGAAGCAGCACCTCCAGCCTCAGGCACGGTCACACTCGAACTGCCCTCAGCCGCTTTGTCCTCTATCCACCTGCCGAGGGCGGTTGGCGCCCATACGCGAAAAACGGGCGCGCACCTGAACTGGCCAATCAGAGGGCCGGAATCTTGCAGGGAGGCGACCTCGCGACATTAAAAGTGAGTAGAAATAGCAGTTCCAAGGTTGGTACTGCAGGTTGGGGAACTGTGAATAGTAGAAACTTTGGCCACTACTGAGTATTCAACCGACACCACGTGCTACCCCTGGCGATCGAAAAAGGAGGGAAACAGGAAACCATCATGGCTGCTAAGGAAGACAGCTGCCCTCGCCCATAACATAAAGGAAATTCCGAGCGCCAAGCTCCTCTCACAGATCAGTGTGAAATATCGTTAAATAACGTTAAATAAATTAGTAAACCCAAGGAAATTATTGGCAGGGCTCGAATTCCTTTATGACCGATTACCAGAATGCTGGTATTAGGAAATATGAAAGACGAGCACTTAGTGGTGAACGCAGTGCACGTCTTTCAAGAGAAAGGGGCAAGACCCCCTAAATAGAACCATAAAAATGACTACCACAGATAAAATTTAAAACGTCGTCAGCCATGGAGGCATCGTCGCATAAAACCAAAGGCAACGTGCCCGGAAGATTAAAAGTCTGCCGGAGGGTGCGCAGGCGGGGACACTCCAACAAAATGTGGGCGACTGTCAACCGGGACCCACACTGACACAGGAGGGGGGGGGGGGGATCCTCCTGACGCAAAAGATGTCTGTGCGTCAGGTAGGTATGGCCGATGCGGAGCCGACACAGGATGACAGAGTCCCTGCAAGAAGCCTGCAGGGAGGACCGCCACACATCGGTCGTCTCCTTAACAGCCCGCAGTTTATTCGGCGAAGTCAGGCTACGCCACTCATCACGCCACATCTGAAGCACCTTACGGCGCAACGCCAGCTGCAGATCACGAGCCAGGAGGCCGATCTCCAAAGTGGGGGCGTCGATCGCCCCTTTGGCCAGCCTGTCGCCACGTTCATTCCCCGGTATGCCAACGTGACCTGGCGTCCAAACAAAGACCACCGAACGACCACAGCGGGTAATGGCAAAAACAGACTCCTGAATAAAGGATACCAGGGGAGAAGAGGTATAGCAGCGGTCGATAGCCTGGAGGCTGCTCAGGGAGTCACTGCAGATGACGATGGACGTACCTGAGCAGGAACGCATATGCTCAAGAGCGCGCAATATGGCCACCAGCTCTGCAGTAAAAATACTGCAACCAGCCGGCAAGGAGCGCTGTTCAACATGGGCAGCGTGAGCAAAAGCGTAGGCAGTACGACCATCCACCAGGGAACCATCAGTGTAGACAGGCTCACAGCCTGAAAATGAGGCGACGAGCGCAAGAAAACGGTGACGGAGGGCCACATGTGGAACCGAGTCCTTGGGTTCCCGTGCCAAGTCCAGGTGGACGGACGGACGGGTCATACACCAGGGAGGTGTGGGTGCACGGCCCCGGAAGGGCGGCAGAAGAGGGAACGACCCCAGTTCCGACAACAGGGACTGGACGCGGACAGCAATGGAAAGCCCAGACCTAGGTCGCCGGTCGGGCAGAGGGAGGACCCTGGCAGGGAAAAGCAGGCGATGATTGGGATGGCCCGGTGAGCAATGCACGTGGAGAGAATTGTCGGCGAGCAGTCGGTGGCGGCGAATCCGCAGCGGGGGAACCCCGGCCTCCACCAGTAGACTATCCACGGGGCTCGTACGGAAAGCGCCAGTTGCAAGCCGAACCCCACAGTGGTGTATGGGGTCCAACAACGTCAACACTGAGGGTGATGCAGACCCATAGGCCAGGTTCCCATAATCAAGCCTGGACTGCACAAGGGCTCTGTACAATCGCAACAGCGGGCTGCAATCTGCACCCCAGGACGCGTGGCTCAGGCAGGGGAGGGCGTTGAGGTGCCGCCAGCACTTTTGCTTCAGCTGAGTAATATGAGGAACCCATGTGAGCCGGGCATCAAAGACGAGTCCTAAGAAGCGGCTAGTGTCCACCACTTCAAGTAGGTGACCGTCGAGGTAAAGTTCTGGATGAGGGTGGACCGTCGGACTCACTCACTCCAAATGCGGTTAAAGATGGTGAGGATGTGTCTCTGGCAGTCCCTAGAGAGATGCTTCAGCATCAGCGCGTGGACGCAGTCCGGTCCTGGTGTCGTATCAGGGCAATCGGTGAGGGCAGCGAGGAATTCCCTCTCGCTGAAAGGAGCAGTGTATTTTTCAGAACGACGTGTGTGGAATTATAACGGCATCTGCTTGGCGCCCTCCTTTAGAGAGCGAAAGGTGGGAGGGTAAGTTGCAGTCACAGAGCTCGTAGCAAAGTGCGCGGCAAGGTGGTCAGCAATGGCGGCAGCGTCAGTGCAGACAGCGCCGTCCAGGGAGATTCCAGGGACACCCATAGGGGTCTGGTATCCATAAATCCGCCGGATGTGGGACCACACGAGCGACGGGGAGACACAGGAGCCCAAGGATGACCTCTCCCAGCATTCCTGCTTACGCCGTACAATAAGACGACGGGCCAAGGCACGGAGCCTCTTAAAGGCGATGAGGGTCTCCAGAGACAGGTGCCACTTATGACGCTGGAGAGCCCGCCTATGGTCGCGCAATCTCTGGCGACCACCAGGGAACAGCCTTCCTCCGAGGGAGTCCAGAAGAGCGGGGGATGGCAGCCTCGACCGCAGAAATAATTGACGTGGTCAAGACACGGACCACCTCATCAATGTCACTCTGTGGGGGAGAAGCAATGGTGGGAGCAGAAGTAAAAGCCGGCCAGTCAGCCCTGTTGAGAGCCCAGCGGGGCAGGCTCCCAGAAGAATGACACTGGGGCAGTGACAAATAGATGGGAAAATGGTCACTACCACACAGGTCAGGATGCACTCTCCAGTGGAGGGATGGGACAAGTCCGGGACTGCAAAGAGAGAGATCGATGGCTGAGAACGAGCCATGGGCCACACTGAAATGCGTGGGAGCACCGGTGTTCAAGAGGCTAAGGTCGAGCTGAGCCAACACATGCTCCACGGCAGGACTGCGGTCATCAGAGACAGTCGCACCCCATAGAGGGTTGTGCGCATTGAAATCGCCCAGAAGCAGCAATGGCGGCGGGAGTTGAGCCAGCAGCGCAACCAAGACATGTCAAGCGAGCTGCCCATCCAGAGGAACGTAAACAGAGCAAACAGTAATAGCCGGCGAGAGCTCAATCCTTACAGCGACTGCCTCTAAAGGCGTCAGAAGGGGTACTGGCGAGCTACAGACAGAGTGGTGAACAAAGAGGCAAACTCCACCTGAAGCTCGTTTACAGGCAGCGCAGTTCTTATAGTATCCCCGATAACCGCGAAGGGCAGGCGTCCGCGTTGCTGGAAGAGCAATGGAGAGAACAGGGAAAACACTGAGAAACATCTGGAGCTCAGGCAGGTGGCGGAAATAACCGCAGCAATTCCACTGGAGAATGGAAGCGGGAAGGGACTGGGAGGGCATGAAGGCGACTAAGAGGCAGACGGCGCCGCAGAGTCAACGGCCGCCACTGGGCAAGAGTCAGCTGTGTCCATAGGAGAGGCCCCCGAAGGTTCCATGAGGGCGAGATCCGTGGCAGAGGCGAGGATCTCCACCTCATCCCCAGAGCCAGAACTATTGACAGCAGGCAGTACTGAAACTGCCGGAGCATCCTTCTTCTTGGACACGTTCCGTTCCTTCTTCTCGCGTCTGTCCTTTGGTTTAGAGGGCTGGGAGAGTTTCTCTGAAGGAGCGTCGGAGGCTGACGACGACGCAGAAGCCCTACAACCAGCAGGTGGAGGAACCTTCAGTCACTGGCTGACATCCGGCGGGGTAGCAGAAGATACGGAAGAAGGGAGGGCCCCGAGGGACCCCTTCCGCGAGAGAGGAACCGGCAGAGGCAACGCCGGCGGAGAAGGAGGGGGAGGGATGGAGCCCCCTGGTTTTGGAGCAGATTTCACTTCCGAAGCATGTGCGGGGGGAGTGACAGAAGAGGGTTTGCCCCCAACTGCTAAGGGGGCAACAGAGGAAGGCTTGCCCCCAGACACGAGGAGGGAAGATAGAGATGTACGGCCCCGAGAGCCCACTGAAGGGGGCACAGATGAGGCGACAACTGCCGCGAGGGCAACGGTAACGTGGCTGCAGCATAGGATGTTTGAAGTGGGACAGGATACAACCTTTCGAATTTCAGTTTTGCCTCGCGATAAGTAAGCCGGTCCAGGGTCTTAAATTCCATTATCTTCCGCTCCTTATGAAGAATGGGGCAGTCTGGCGAGCATGGAGAGTGGTGTTCCCCACAGTTGACACAGACAGGCGGAGGTGCACATGGAGAATCGGGATGAGAGGGGCGTCCGCAATCTCGACATGTGGCGCTGGATGGGCAATGGGAGGACATATGCCCAAACTTCCAGCACTGGAAGCACCGCATCGGGGGAGGAACGTATGGCTTGACGTCACAACGGTAAACCATTACCTTGCCCTTCTCAGGCAATACAGCACCCTCGAAGACCGAGATAAAGGCACCGGTGGCCACCCTGTTAGTCTTGGGTCCCCTGTGTACACGACGGACAAAATGCACACCACGTCGTTCCAAGTGAGCTCTCAGCTCGTCGTCGGATTGTAACAAGAGGTCGCGATGGTAAATAATCCCCTGGACCATATTTAAGCTACTGTGGGGAGTGACGGTAACAGGGACGTCTCCCAGCGTATCACACAAGAGCAACGCCCATGACTGGGCTGAGGAGGACGTCTTGAGGAGGATGGACGCATTCCTCATTTTGGACAACCCCGCCACTTCCCCAAACTTATCCTCCAGGTGTCCCACAAAAAACAGAGGCTTTGTCGAAAGAAAGGAGTCACCATCAGTCCTGCTGCAGACAAGGTATTGTGGTACATAAGGCTCCGGGCTGGCACTAGATCTGCATCCCTCCCAAGGCGCAGCCAACGAGGGGAACGACTGAGGGTCATAGTGTGCAGCATCAAATTCAATTCTGACTCGCTTAGAGACGCTGGTGGCAGTGCGACCACCAGCTTGGTGAGATTTATTGCGCTTCATTGCGCCTCATCCGCCCAGATGCCACCTACTCTGAACGAGGGCTCTCCCCAAGGGCGCCACCCAGCCAAAGCAATGGGTACCTGACCGATATCCCATTGCCCAGAGTCCCCATGCTCCAGACAAGATGGGCACATACTCCTTGGCATGCATGGGGAGGAAACAGCTCTGGCATCTGTAGTGCGATCCCTGTGTGGTCAGGGGGCTACCACTAAGAGGGTACATGACGACCCCACCACAACGGACTGGCTACCATGTGGGATTTTAGGTGTTGAGAGGGTCCACAGTTGTCGTGGGCTCTAAGAAGGGGATTGCGCACAAGACGAGGAGGCAACCCAGAAGACATGGGGTGTAAATCCCGCCACACGACAATAGATAGCATGCAAGATGGTGGTGCACGATGGACCAATAGAAAAACACCACGTAAGGCGTCCTTCCCCAAATGGCAAGCACTAACAACAGAAATTTTGAAAATTGCAGGTCAAACCCAAGAGGGGACCATCACATAAGGCCGAAACGTTTGAGACTCCTTTTAATCGCCTCTTACGACAGGCAGGAATACCACGGGCCTATTCTTACCCCCAAACCCGCAGGGGGTAAACGTGCCAGAGAATGGTGGCAAAAATAACAGAATGGACCAGCGAGCTATAACAACTACAGTCATCACTGCGCCCGACATCAAACCATTTCCCAGGCCGAAAAGGCTGGCAACCCTGTGGATCCTCGGCGTGACAGGCCACGCCATCGTGACGAAGCGGCAGACGGACCACGTCGACTTCCTGATGGACCTCTGGGAGGAACACAAGGAAACCCAGCAGCACAGGCGGCACGACGAGAACTTCCAGAACTTCCAGAACTTGCTCCGGATCCCATCGAAGACGTCTTCCCCGGCGGCACGTGACCACCAGCGAGCCTCCCCATAGCACCACAGCAACCTCCACAGTGCAGTGCAGTGATAAAAGTGAAATAATACAAATACAAAAAGAAAGTGAAAGTAGAAATGCGCCAAAGTGTTTTAAGAAATGCAGCAAAAAGAAAGAGAGTGTTTATCTGTGTGAACATCCTAGGGTTTAGTGTTTCAGTGCTACAACCTCCCAATCACCACCAGAACAACAGGTACAGATTAAAGTGTTATTTCCCTTCCTAAGTTCCACAAAGTCATAATATGTACCAATAAACCTTTGCACTCATCACTACTTTCACCTTTCATCCTTCAGCTATCAGATCTGTCTTTTTCCGTGTAAATAATATGTGATGCATGCTTAAACGCGAACTGAAACTGGACCTCCTTTGTTTATACCATGCTTTCATGCCTTAAATACAATATTAATTTTTACGTATATAACTTAATGTAATCAGTATCTAAACAACAATGCTCATTTTTTGTATGCACACTGCAAGTGAATAACTCCGTGACATCAGAGAAATGTCAGTCGTGACATTATTGCCCACAACAAAACTTGGACATAACCATATAGCAATCAAAATGTACTACACACAGTAACGAAAATAGGAAAAAAATTTATCGAAGTGCTTAAAAACGAAAAGAATGAAAGAAAAATTAGCAGATGGACAGCATATCCCACAAAATAAATAGGAGTAAAAAAAAAATACATAAACAGATGATGAAAGAAAAAAACACGCGATCTAGTGTATGTAATTTACAACCATAGAGATGATTTATTTTGTTGTTTCTTCTTTTTCTGAAATAAATATTTTGGTCACAAAATGAAAAAAAAAGGTGCTGTTGGCTCCCTCTCGTTTTTCCTATTTACGTCGCTACACCTGCCAGCCCTCTTTTCATACTAACTCTCAGGTGCGACAAAGATGCTCCCACAAGCATTTTAAACTACTGTATTAAATGTAAGATGCGAAATTACAGTAATGAACTCAGTTTAAGCAAGAATGCGCGAAGGAAGAGTGATAGGAACTCCTTGAAAGTAACGAAACACTGCGAATCGACAGATGTGCTCTTGAAATGCGTCAGAGCCTACTGTTTTGTAGGAGCGCTAAATTCCAAAAACTAAATAATTAAATAAAAAACTAAAAAAAAAAGAAAAATCAACTGTTCACGTACGATCACCGACGATAAGCAACAACGTTAGTATTCGGATCGGTGACCGCCTGGGAACGCTGGAAAAGAGGGCTGGCAGGGGTAGCCAAAAAATGAAGACAACCAAAGTGTATCTAGAAATAACAAGAGTATGACACGACAGGACTGTTCTGAAATACCCCAGGGCTTATAGTTTTGTAGCAGTGTACAACTGCAAATTTGTGAACAAAAATTTATCTTTCGCCGATGGAAGAGATGGATGCTTTGTCGAATCGCCTGTCTTGTGTCCGTGTTTTCGCACCTTTCCACGGCCCGGCACGGCACGGCCGCTGCTCTAGTAGCACCGAACGGCCGCACACGGCGCCTCGGACACGCCGGTCAGGCCGGCGCCAGTCTCGCAGATGTTTCTCGTGCTTGTGCTGTCATATGGACCACGACCCGAGCGGCAGCGAGCGGCAGTCGAGCAAAGTCGGGACAAGTCGGGACGGAAGGGGGAGGGGACAGGCGAGAATGCACCGCGCTAATTACGCAAATATCTGGAATCGCGGCGTGTGTCGGGCAGGTGAGAAAGCTTCCGTCGGTCCAGCAGGACACTGCCACACCCCGCGCAGTCCCCCCACCGCCCGGACGCGCGCAAGCCCTGCGCCGGATAACAAGAACAAGGTGCGTCTGCCGCGAGTGTCGGAGGCCGCACGCACCAAACGAATGACAGGCGGTGCAACGAGCAGCTGTGTTGTGCGTCCGACCCACGTGGCGGCGCGCCGCACTGCGCGTCGCCTTCGAGGTGGAAGGACGTGCTTTGCGTCAAATGTGCCACCGAAAAACGGCGATTGCGTGTGTTGGGAGGAGAGGCGAAGACTTCTTCTGCTGTGCGGATACAGTATAAGGACGCCAACGGCCATACCATGTTGAATACACCGGTTCTCGTCCGATCACCGAAGTTAAGCAACATCGGGCCCGGTTAGTACTTGGATGGGTGACCGCCTGGGAACACCGGGTGCCCCCGAAGACCAGATCCCGGTACCCAACTTGTGCGCCGAACTGCAGGATTTAGTTAGGCGTCTAAAATTAGCAGACACCTGGCGTCTACTACACCAAAACCACACAGTGTTCACGTACCTGTATAACCGCGGCAGAAGCAGAATCGATAGAGTATACATAAACAGAGAGATGGCCGCCTCTGTCACACAAGTAGAAGTCTGCCCTGTGATCTTCTCAGATCACTGTGCCTACCAGTGCAAACTCCGTCTACCGAGAAGCAAGCTTCCAGCAGGAAGAGGGACGTGGAAGCTAAATACAAGCCACCTCACGGATGAAAAGCTAAAGCAGGAAATTGCCGACACGATCCAGGCATGCAGACAGCGGCGAGGCGAATATAATTCCACTACCGAGTGGTGGGTAGAACACGCCAAGCCGCAAGTAAGACGGGAACTGATAAGGCACAGCGCTGAGAAGGCCTTCTGGAAAAGAAACACTGCAGACTTCTACACACAATGCCTCCGAGACGCGATAGACGCCCCTGCGGACGACGAACTGTTTCTGCCGCGGATAAGAAGACTCAAGGCACGTATACTGAGCCTGAAAAGAGACAAAATGAGAGGAGTCATCGCCCGTAGCCAGACAAACGGCGAAATCGAGGATGAACCTGCCACGCTGCACCACCTGCACAGGGAAAGACAGAGGGCTAATAGCAAACAAATAAGACAACTGGTCGACAAGGACGGAAACAGGTTAACGACGAAGAAAGACATCATGAGCCACGTCGAAGACCATTTCAACGTCCTGTTCCGAGGAGAAGAAAATGACGACGGAGAAATGGCGAGGATCCTGCAAGAAACACGCCGGATTCTTACAACGCAGACCGGGCACTACTGAACGAAAACGTCACAGATGACGATGTGAAAGCCGCCATCAAAGACAGCAGAAACGGAAGAGCACCAGGCGCAGACGGAATCCCAACAGAATTCTACACTGCGCTCTGGGGCACAGTCGGAGGAATACTCACCGAGATAGTCAACGAAGTTCTGAACGGGACAGAATTGCCTCCAAAATTCCTGCAAGGAACGGTGATTCTGCTCCCCAAAACGAAGGCAGCCAACAAAATTGAAGACTTTCGGCCAATAACCCTTCTAAATTCAGACTACAAAATAGCAGCAAAGTGCCTGGCTGCAAACATCAAGGTCGCGCTACAGAAAGCCATTAGCCCTTGGCAAACTTGTGCAGTGTTCGGCAGGAACATTTTCGACGCCGTCTGCACATACAGGGACATTATAGCTCACGCAGCAACAACGAGGAGACCCGCAGCCGTAATCTCTGTCGACTTCCACAAGGCTTTCGACAGGATCAGTCACCGGTACCTGCTGAAAACTATCGCACGCCTCGGATTCGGACCAAAATTCGGTAGAACAATCAGGAACGTTATCGCAAACGCAACATCAAAAGTGACAATAAACGGATGGACTTCCAAGTCAATAAGACTGGGAAGATCCGTCAGGCAAGGATGTCCATTATCGATGGCCCTCTTCACAATAGCTCTCGACCCCCTACTACGAAAACTAACAGCTGAAGTAGGAGGATACACAATGGGTGCAACAAACATCGCATGTATGGCCTATGCCGATGACATGGGCATATTCATCCAAAACGAAGAAGAACTAGATATAATCCAGCCTATCGTGGAATCTTTCGAAAAGGCTTCAGGTGCCAAAATGAATCCGAGGAAGACAGTGCTACTACCAATAGGCAACGGCAGACTGCGACCAGCGAGACAGTGGTACCGAGTGACAAACAACCATAGGGCACTCGGAGTGGAAATACAACAGTGCCCATTGAAAATGGCAGCACAAAACTGGCGCAGCGTCTTGAACACAACGAGAGGGCTCGCGAGGACACACGCGAACCGGAGCCTGACGCTGAGCCAAAGAGTGCAGTTGGTGAACGAAACGATCCTGTCGAAAGCGTGGTACATGGCCCAAATACTATGCGCTCCCACAGAAATTGCGCGAGCGATAGGAGGCGCAGCGTACTACCTGCTGTGGAGGCGGGAAATCTTCAAGGTCTCCCAGGCGACGTGTTTCCTCTCGAGGGAAGAAGGCGGCCTCGGCCTGACAGATGTAAAAACAAAATGCGCTGCACTGCTCCTCCACCGTGCGATGAAAATAAAGCACCAGAACAACAGCAGCATAACGTCCAGCCTGATTAACGAATAAAAACCGGAATCTGAAGATGCGCCAGTGGACACCACCCACATTCCATTCAAGTTGTGGCACATAAAACAGATGGTAATCGAGAAGAGTTACATCACCGCGGTTGTCGCCAACCCGCAACAAAGAACGGCAAGGAGGATCTACAGCGCTCTGAGGGGGAAGGCAAGAAAGTCCAAAATAGAGACGAGACTTCCAGACCACGACTGGCCGCAGGTCTGGAAGAACGTCTCGGAACGGACACTTCCTGAGCACGCCAGGGACACGTGGTATAAGATCATCCACCAAACAGTGCCGACAAACGAGAAACTGGCACGCATAAAAATGCGGGAATCCCCTAACTGCGAACTCTGCAACCAGACCGACACCATCGAGCATCGTTTTGGCTGCAGAGAGAGCGGGGAAATATGGAGGACAGCGAGAAGAATGATCGCCCACATCAACAGAACCGACGAGAGGGCGATACATGTCTCAGCTGTCACTGTCCCGGACGCGAAGCCTTTCCCCAACGCGAAACGCCTGGCCACAATGTGGGTCATCGCCATGACGGCACACGCCATCGTCACCAAACGGCAGACCGACAAGGCGCAGTTCCTCACGGACCTGTGGGAGGAACACAGGAGGGCCAAACAACGCTCCAAGTACCGCGAGACCTTCCAGAACTTCCTGCAGGTCCCGCTGGACGCCGCCTTCCGAGACGCCTTCAACACGACGTGACCGACGCCCTCCCACAACACCCACACCCCAGTAGCTGAGGACGTCGCCCACCGAGCCCTCCAAAGCCCCTACGGCAAGAGTGGTGCAGCGCGGAAAGCGTTTGTGAAAAGGTGCACATAGTGAAGTGCGTAGTTGTAGCAGTGCCACAGTGAGAGTGACGTGTGCCAATTATAGTCATACAGTGTCCAACTGCCAAATAAAGCAGGCGAAAGGAAATGACCAGCCATTCAATTAGTGTTCCAAAAAAAAAAACAACAAAATGTCGATAGTGTATTTCATGAAATTAAGTGTTCTCTCACTCACATCCTCTCTCTCTCTCTCTGTCTCTCTCTCTCTCTCTCTCTCTCTCCCAACCTCTCTCTCCACTCAAGGTATGTTTTCTTTCTTTTTTTTTCTTTTGTCTTTATTTTCTTAGATTTGTTTGATTTTTTTTGATTTGATCCTTTTGATTGCTGTTTCTTTTTTATGTTTTGCTTTTGTTCTACGATTCGATTCGTTGTGTTTTTAATTCCTGTGCTATATGTGTATATATAATTTTTTGCCTCTCATGTGCCTAACGTTTGCAGACCTCCTAGTCTATATTCCCCATTCCGCCTTTGGGAAACATATAGCAAACATGCCAAAATAGGTGCATATCAAATACCATACAGGCAAATTTGTTTTTTAGTCCATTCCATGTAAATTAAAAAAAATCTAAGTAATGCTAGTTTTGTAATTAAAAGACATAAAAACACAAAAAGGAAAATCTATCTGAAGGACACACAGTGAATAAATGTGTTGTAACTAGACCAAGAACTACCAAAAGAACAATCGGAACACAAACGTGAAAATAAATATCACCGTTCAATAATCAAGTACACCATTCAATGTAAACATTTGTAATTGTTTAAAAATATTGTAAATAAAAGTTTATATACGTTACAAAAAAAAAAAAAAGGTGCTGTTGGCTCCCTCTCATTTTTTCCTTTTTACGTCGCTACACCTGACAGCCCTCTTTTCATACTAACTCTCAGGTGTGACAAAGATGCTTCCTCAAGCATTTTAAACGACTGTATTAAACATAACATATGAAACTACAGTAATAAATTAAGTTTGAGCAAGAATGCGCGAAGGAAGAGTGCTAGAACACCTTGAAAGTAACGAAACACTGCGAATCGACAGATGTGCTCTTCAAGTGCGTCAGAGCCTACTGTTTTGTAGGAGCGTTTAATTCCAAAAACTAACTAAATAAATAAATAAACAAAAAACTAAAAAATCAACTGTTCTCGCCCGATCACCGACGATAAGCAACAACGTTAGTATTCGGGTCCATGACCGCCTGGGAACTCTGGCTGTCTTCATTTTTTGCTTCTTTTCGCTACCCCTGCCAGCCCTCTTTTCCAAAGTGTCTCTAGAAACACCAAGAGTATGAAGCGACAGGAACGTTCTGAAATACGCCAGTTCTTATAGTTTTGTAGCAGTGTTCAACTGCAAATTTGTGAACAAAAATTTATCTTTCGCCGATGGAAGAGATGGATGCTTTGTCGAATCGCCTGTCTTGTGTCCGTGTTTTCGCACCTTTCCACGGCACGGCACGGCACGGCACGGCACGGCACGGCCGCTGCTCTAGTAGCACCGAACGGCCGCACACGTCGCCTCGGACACGCGTCCATCTCGCAGATGTTTCTCGTGCTTGTGCGGTCATATGGGCCACGACCCGCGCGGCACCCAGCGGCAGACGCTTTCGGACAGCGTATCCGCGCACATCGCGCGGAGCGGCGGAGCGGTTGCGGCTTTGTTTTACATCGCGGGGCGGCGCTCAGCGAGTGTTTCGAGGTCCACGTGTTCAAGTTTAATCAACGTGAGTACCATGTTGGCAATTACTAGGGCAAACACTGCACAGTTTGTGTTCGATAGAAATGCTTTGCGGCCCACCGCTTTTGAAATTCACGAATTTATATTTGAAGATTTGAAAATCCCGGAAGATCTAGTAGACACATTTCAATTGGATTTTGCGCAATATTCGCTATTTTTGAAGTTCTTTTCCGGCGACATCTGTGAAAAGTTTGTTGAGAAATTTGGCGGCGTGCGTAAATTTCGGCATATCAATGGCACAGTCAGTGATGTTCAAATTGTGCCCTCGGGTTATGGCGTTAGAACGGTCCGAGTATTTAATGTGCCTCCTGAATGTGGTAACGATTTAATTGCACGTGCTCTAACTCAGTACGGCGTTGTGTTGTCGATTGTTAATGAAAAGTGGTCTAGTGCGTACCGGTACCAGGTTAACAGTGGCGTACGTAGTGTCCGCATTGATTTAAAGAGACACATTCCATCTTATGTAGTGATTGCGGGCTGTAGGGCTCAAGTGACTTATATCGGCCAGCCACCCACGTGCTCAATTTGTCATTCCACTGAGCATTTACGTGCAGACTGTACCCGTCGACGACCCGTGCAGCTCCCACGTAGTGACGCTGCGGCTACCGGCGGCCACTTTGTGCCACTACTGAGTGAAATCGTAGCGGGCACTGTACCACATCCCCGACACGCCGACCCCATTCGTGCTGAGGACGTGCCAAGTGAGGTGACTGTTACTGTCGAGGCACCACAGGACCGGATGGAGGACGCTCCCATTTTGTCCTCGGCTGTTGTAGCGTCGGATGCAGTTACTACGGAGATCCCAGATGTTTCGGAGCATTCACCAGTTACTATTCCGGAAGCGATGGACATCACCTTACCCCCGCCTCCTCAGCCTGAAGAGGTTCCCCTCGCACCGAGGAAAGGGCGTACGAAGAAAAATAAAAATAAGGGTACTAGGAGTCAGCAGTCTGATGATGTGCCGTGCACCCCTGTATCAGAGAGTGGCAGTGAGAGTGAGGTTCCGACATCGTGCCCCCCTTCCTCTGAAACCACTGCGCGCCAGGAGCGTATAAGGGAACAAACAGCAAAGCTCAAGGTTCTACTGAATACGGCACGCGAACAGGGTGCGCATGCTGCGAAGCGCAAAAGCGAGCAAAGTAGCGAGCAGGTCCCCCAGCGCACGTGCAGGCACGCGGTGACTTCGGCCGCCGGTACAGCGACAACACAAGCGAATGGGGCCACGTCCACAGACACCGCTGGCGGTCGCGCCCAACAGACCGACCGACCAGCGGAGACGCCCTGGTGGAAGCAGGAGGAGGACGACCCTGGATCTCATTAGCGGCTTTTAGGCGGACGCGCTGCAGTTCGTGCCCACTTCACATGAGAATTTCTGTTCTGCCGTTCCTGCACAATGAAGGATATTTTCTACCCTGTATTGTCCACGTGTTACGTGATGCATTGCAGCGCTTCTTGACAATTTTATTGGCAGGCTTAAGACGCAACATCTGCAGCTTTCGTTTCACATATTTCTTGCTAATATTTGAGTGTCTGTGTTTTAAATGGCCGCCGCTCGTCAACATCTAAAGATTTTCTCAGTTTTATCACTAAATGTCAATTGCATACAAGCTGCGCACAAGATTGCATGTTTTATTGATTTTTTAACTTTGGGAGGCTATGACATTGCATTGCTCCAAGAAGTTACAGTAAAGCGATTCGATAACGTTCCTGGTTATGATGTCATCTATAACATAAATGTTGACGGTACTTGTGGCACCGCCGTCCTTTATAAAAATGGACTGCAACCAACTGACGTTCAATCTTTACCGAATGGCCGCCTCCTTACATGTACGATCCAGGATGTCACCTTCATTAATGTATACGCACCGAGTGGCACCGACCACAAACGTGCTCGATCTGTGTTTTTTAACCAAGATGTGGTTCCGTTCTTTGCGTCGTCCCGCAATGTAATAGTCGGCGGTGACTTTAACTGTGTTACTGCCGCAGCCGATCAATTTCCAACGGCTAGCATGTGCCCGGAACTTTCGCAACTAATTGTGATCAATGACTTGATCGATGTTTGGCGTCATTTTCATCCTGTCGCAACGCAGTACACACATTTTTACCAGAACGGTGCCAGCAGACTTGATCGAATTTATGTGTCGCGGCCACTTCAACCCTGTCTTCAGAGAGTAGCCGTACATCCCGTCGCTTTTAGTGATCACTGCGGAGTTGTGTGTGACATGCACCTACAGGCCAATAGGCAGGCGCCACCTTGCCATGTTTGGAAACTCAATACCCGTCATCTGTCTGCCGCCGCTTTACGTTGCGAGATTCAAAATATGTGGCAGCTTTGTTCTGAAAAACGGGGAAGTTATGCCTCAGTCTTACAATGGTGGGTCGACTTAGCCAAACCGCAGTTGCGCAATGTTGCGATGCGGTATGCAAGGGAGGTGTCGTTTTGGGAGAGGCGCACCATTGCCTTTTATCAGCAGTGCCTACAAGATGCGCTGGATGCACCCGTGGCGCCCGGTCAAAACTTACGCGCACGTTTACGTAGGATTAAAAATAAGATACTCAATCTTCAACTCCAAAAGGCGAAAGGACTTCTGATCCGGAGCCGACCGCTGTGTGCAACACTTGAAGAGGTGCCAACGCTTTACCACTTGGCACGCGAGAAACGGTCGGCGCGGAGGAAAGTCATTACCGCTCTCATCACGGACACTGGTGCTCGTCTCACGGCGAAGCATGAGATCGTTCCCCACGTCTCCGACCATTTTAAGAGATTGTTCGGACGGATTGCTGTCGACGATGTAGCACTTTCGTTTCTGTTAGATGAATTGGATACTGTCATCTCCGACTCCGACCGACAGTCTCTGGATGAGATGATGTCACTGGACGATGTGAAAGATGTGTTGCGCTCGTGTCGTCGGGGGAAGTCTCCAGGTCCAGATGGTCTTCCAGTAGAATTTTACCTGGCTTATTGGGATATCTTCGGTGAGACATTGACGACCATGATAAATGAAATTGTTCGTGGTGCTGCGGTCCCTTCAAAGTTCGTTGAAGGGCGTATTATTTTGATTCCAAAGACACCGACAGCATGCCGTGTTGAGGCGCTACGCCCTATCACACTTTTAAATGCAGATTATAAACTGGCGGCGCGGTGCCTTGCAACGAAACTCAGTGTGGTCATGGACAAGGTCATCAGTCCGTTCCAGTCGTGTGGTGTGAAACGTCGCAGCATCTTTCATGCGGTGGCTTCATATCGAGACGTGGTCGCGTACGCGTCCATAAACGGCCTGTCCGCTGGAATTCTCTCCATCGACTTTGCCAATGCATTTGACCGTATCGGACACGATTATCTCTTCTCCGTAATGACAAAACTGGGCTTCGGCGGCCACTTTCTCACCGCTTTAAGGAATCTGTTAACGTCGGCGACTTCAACGATTGTAATCAATGGTTGGCAGTCTATGCCCATCCCTATCACAAGGTCGGTCAGGCAGGGCTGTCCTTTAGCAATGCTCCTATTCGTCATTGCGCTCGACCCGTTTTTGCGCGCAGTCGGTCGCATCATTGAAGGTGTCCAGGTCTGTCTGTCAGGTCTCTCTCAAATGTGCTGCCTATGCTGACGACGTGGGACTTTTCATCGGGCGGACACACGACTTGGACAGAGTGCGCGATGTTTTGCTGTTATACGAACGTGCATCTGGCGCCGTTCTAAATACGCGGAAAACAGTGTTAGTACCGCTGGGTCGGCGGGGACTGTATGCTCAACAGGACTGGTTCCGCGTTGTGCACACCCACAAAATTCTAGGACTCGACATAGTAGCGTGCCCACAAAAAATGCAAGTTTTAAACTGGAGGCGAATTCTTGGTACTGTGAAGGCCCGATGTCGTAGCCACTCAGCTCGCCGACTCAACTTACATCAACGTGTGGCGGTTATTAACACTTTCATCTTATCAAATGCGTGGTACATCGCCCAATTGCTTAGTGTTCCGAAGCAGATAGGGAGGGCGATCTCGCAGGCGGTCTACTGGCTCCTGTGGCGGCATGAAATTTTTAAAGTCAAGGCTTCGACCTGTGCCATCGACAGGCAACTGGGCGGCCTCGGTTTCACCGACGTTCCACGCAAGTGCGACGCGCTGCTCGTCCACCGGACAGCCACCCTGCAGTCCGACATCCCGACAGGAACCACCGCGGCACTTCTGGAGCTCTACCGCCCACACTCTGAAGTCGCCCCCCTTTCTCTTGCGGTCATCCCGTACAAGATGTCCTACATACGGGAGTACTTTTTAGCGAGAAGCTACGCTCTGTCAACGGCTACCGACAGGCACAGGACCGCCCGCGGCCTCTACGTTGCCCTGACTGGACAACCACCGCTTCATAAACTAGTGCTCCGGAACCCCACAGTGGAATGGGTGAAGGTGTGGGCTAACATCAACAACCCGGTGTTACCATCGGACGTGAGTGCGCTATGGTTCAAAATCGTCAACAACACCTTAGCGACGAACCAGCGACTTGCTGACATTCATCTCCTCCCCTCTGCCAACTGCGGAAGATGTGGAGATGTGGACACACGGGAACATCGAATTGAATGTGCATCGGTGTCGACGATATGGCGGCTGTGTCAACGAATGGTAGCTCACATTAATAGAACACCACCTCACCTCGTGTCTGTTCGTCGTGTGGTAGTGCCTAACTTCAAAGCCTTCCCGCGGACGAAGAACAATGCCACTGTCTGGATCTTAGGGCATACGATTTATGCCCTTATAGATATGGCTGTCACTGATCCTTTGATATACCTCGACTATTTGTGGACCCAGTATGTGAAACTGAAAGACTGCGTTAAATTTCGCGAACTGTTTGCAAATTTTTTGAAGGCTGCCTTGAATTACGGATATGAAATACACCTGCGGACAACACCTTGAAGTGACACTTACTGAGTTCCGCGTTCCACTTTTTACTTATTTTTCACCTTTACTTGCTTTGTTTGAGTTATGGTTGATGGATTGTGCCATCAAAACAACTAGGGCCTATCAGGTTTTATTTGCAAGAGAGGAATGTTCTTTTAATTTGAGAACGTTAATTTAGTTCACGAGGCTTCATGAGAAATTTTAAACGATATGGCCTGTTGTATGTGAAACGTTCATGATTGCAGAAGAGTTTTTGTTTTTTTTTTCCATTCCGGACTGTCGAGATTTTATTTGGTTACTTTATGTGAATTTATATTTCATTCGTGTGATGCGCACGACAAATTCTCTCCTCAACCGGGGAGACTCACGCTCGGTAAGAAGCAGAAGATTTTCCTTTTAAGTAGAATTGGACTTTAGTTGACAAACCATCAGAGTGTTGAACCGGCGGAGGAAAGAATACCGTCCACGAATTCCGAACTAAATTCCTTTTCTTTCTTCATTTTCTGTGGAAGAGGACCACATACCATCTGAGAAGAAGATGATTTTGTTTTAAAATTATTCATGTGTCCAACGGAATCCGACAGTCAAAAAAAAAAAAAATAAAATAAAATAAAAAAATACAAAAAAAATACACCGGTAAAAAACAAAAAAAAATAGAAAAAAGAAAGAAAAAAAACAAAAAAAATACACCGGTAAAAAAAAAAAAATACACCGGTTCTCGTCCGATCACCGAAGTTAAGCAACATCGGGCCCGGTTAGTACTTGGATGGGTGACCGCCTGGGAACACCGGGTGCTGTTGGCTCCCTCTCATTTTTTCCTTTTTACGTCGCTACACCGGTCAGCCCTCTTTTCATACTAACTCTCAGGTGTGACAAAGATGCTTCCTCAAGCATTTTAAACGACTGTATTAAACGTAACATATGAAACTACAGTAATAAATTAAGTTTGAGCAAGAATGCGCGAAGGAAGAGTGCTAGAACACCTTGAAAGTAACGAAACACTGCGAATCGACAGATGTGCTCTTCAAGTGCGTCAGAGCCTACTGTTTTGTAGGAGCGTTTAATTCCAAAAACTAACTAAATAAATAAATAAACAAAAAACTAAAAAATCAACTGTTCTCGCCCGATCACCGACGATAAGCAACAACGTTAGTATTCGGGTCCATGACCGCCTGGGAACTCTGGCTGTCTTCATTTTTTGCTTCTTTTCGCTACCCCTGCCAGCCCTCTTTTCCAAAGTGTCTCTAGAAATACCAAGAGTATGAAGCGACAGGAACGTTCTGAAATACGCCAGTTCTTATAGTTTTGTAGCAGTGTTCAACTGCAAATTTGTGAACAAAAATTTATCTTTCGCCGATGGAAGAGATGGATGCTTTGTCGAATCGCCTGTCTTGTGTCCGTGTTTTCGCACCTTTCCACGGCACGGCACGGCACGGCACGGCACGGCCGCTGCTCTAGTAGCACCGAACGGCCGCACACGGCGCCTCGGACACGCCGGTCAGGCCGGCGCCAGTCTCGCAGATGTTTCTCGTGCTTGTGCTGTCATATGGACCACGACCCGAGCGGCAGCGAGCGGCAGTCGAGCAAAGTCGGGACAAGTCGGGACGGAAGGGGGAGGGGACAGGCGAGAATGCACCGCGCTAATTACGCAAATATCTGGAATCGCGGCGTGTGTCGGGCAGGTGAGAAAGCTTCCGTCGGTCCAGCAGGACACTGCCACACCCCGCGCAGTCCCCCCGCCGCCCGGCCGCGCGCAAGCCCTGCGCCGGATAACAAGAACAAGGTGCGTCTGCCGCGAGTGTCGGAGGCCGCACGCACCAAACGAATGACAGGCGGTGCAACGAGCAGCTGTGTTGTGCGTCCGACCCACGTGGCGGCGCGCCGCACTGCGCGTCGCTCTCGAGGTGGAAGGACGTGCTTTGCGTCAAATGTGCCACCGAAAAACGGCGATTGCGTGTGTTGGGAGGAGAGGCGAAGCCTTCTTCTGCTGTGCGGCTACAGTATAAGGACGCCAACGGCCATACCATGTTGAATACACCGGTTCTCGTCCGATCACCGAAGTTAAGCAACATCGGGCCCGGTTAGTACTTGGATGGGTGACCGCAGACACGCTCGTGCTATAACGTCATCACGTGCAACGTAAATAGGATGAATTCGGTTGTCAAGATAGAAGCCCTCACGGAGTTCCTGCAGCACCGAGCTGCTGATGTAGCAATGCTACAAGAAGTAGTAACAACCGACATAGAAGAAATACCGGGATTCGACGTCTTTTCGAACATAGACGCAGAAACGAGGACTGGCACGGCGATAATGGTGAGAAATGGGATCGACGTGGAGAACATCAAGACCCTGACTGACGGCCGCGGAATAGCGGTCCAAGTAGCCGACACATATTTCGTGAACATCTACGCGCCGTCAGGCACAGAAAACAAACGAGCTAGAAGCCAGTTCTTTAACGAAGACGTCTGTGGACTCCTCCCACACAACAATGTCAACGTTGTGTTGGGAGGCGACTTTAACTGCGTGACTGCTCGAGAAGACCAAGTCCCGGTACCAAATCTGTGCACGGAGCTGCAGGAACTCGTAAGAAAGCTAAAGCTAGACGACTCCTGGCGCATACTACAGCCAAACACAACCGAATTCACTTATTACCACAACCGCGGAAGAAGCAGGCTCGACAGGATTTACGTGACCAGAGATTTGGCCGCCTCTGTATCGCATGTGGAAGTCTGCCCTGTGATCTTCTCCGACCACTGTGCCTACACATGCAAGCTCCAGCTGTCAACGAGGAAAATCTCAGGAGGGAGATCAGTGTGGAAGCTTAACACACAACACCTAAGTGACGCCAAATTACATCAGGAGATTGCGCACACCATACAAGAAAGTTTACGGACGCGACAGCAGTATCCGTCCACCACACAATGGTGGGTTGAACATTGTAAACCGCAAATAAGGAGGACACTGATTAGGCACAGTGCGGAGAGGGCATTCTGGAGGAAGAGCACTGCAGACTTTTACGCGCAGTGTCTCAAGGACGCGCTCAACTTTCCTTCAGACGACGACCTGCTTCTCACGCGAGTTAGAGCAATAAAGGCGCGCCTACTGAACATCAAGCGTCAACAGATGAAAGGCGTCGTCGTCCGCAGCCAGGCACACGGCGCCACTGAAGACGAACCTGCCACACTGCACCACCTGCACAGGGAGAGGGAGAGGGCTCATAGCAGAACAATCAGGGAGCTCAGCGACGCAACAGGCCGCAAGATAACAACTAAATGGGACATGATGCGTCACATAGAAGAGCATTTCTCCGACCTCTTCAAGGGAGATGTTCCAGACGACGCAGAAACTGCCAAAATCTTAGAGGAAACGCGCAGACAGCTGAACAACACCGACCGCGCTTTGTTGACTGAGGCCGCGACAGAGGACGAAGTCAGAGGTGTTCTCAAAACTTGCGCCAGCGGCAAGGCTCCAGGAGCGGACGGAATACCGTCCGAATTCTACACCACCTGCTGGGACAAAGTAGGTGGAATTATGACGGAAATCGTCAATGAAATATTAAACGGAGAAAAAATACCACCCCCGTTCCTGGAAGGGTCCATTACCCTGATTCCAAAAACAAAAGCGCCTAAAACAGTAGCAGACTACCGACCAATAACCCTTTTAAACGCGGACTACAAGCTAACAGCAAAATGCGTCGCTGAAAACATGAAGCTCGCCCTGAAGAAAGCCATCAGCCCGTGGCAGACATGTGCAGTGTTAGGCAGAAACATCTTTGACGCCGTATGCACGTACAGAGACGTTATAGCACACGCCGCATCCAACAGAGCGACTGCAGCCATCATTTCTGTAGACTTCCAAAAAGCCTTCGACAGGATCGGTCACCGGTACCTACTGAAGACTTTGACGAGACTAGGTTTTGGCCCCAAATTCGCCCAAGTCATCGAAAACATGTTGACAAATGCCACATCACGAGTAACGATAAACGGCTGGATATCTGCGCCGATAAAACTGGGGAAATCTGTGAGGCAAGGGTGTCCACTGTCGATGGCACTATTCACAGTAGCCCTCGACCCAGTCCTCAGAAAGCTCGCCGCCACCATCAACGGCTACAAGTTACAGGACGTTAAAGTGACGTGTATGGCATATGCCGATGACTTGAGCATTTTTGTGGATGGAAAGGAAGATATTGACAGTGTCCTCCCAATAATTGAATCCTTTGGAAAGGCATCTGGGGCGAAAACCAACCCAAACAAAACAGTGCTGCTCCCCATAGGAAACGGGAAACTGAGAGAAGCCAGACCATGGTACCAGGTGACCGACAAATATAAGGTGCTAGGTGTCCAGCTGCAGGCCTGCCCACTGAAAATGGCCGCAGAAAACTGGCGGAACATCCTGAACACCACCAGAGGACTCGTCAGGACACACTCCAACAGACACCTAACGTTGGATCAAAAGACGCAGCTTATCAACGCAACGATCCTGGCGAAGGCATGGTACATGGCACAAGTCATAAACGTACCAATAGAAATAGGGAAGTCTATAAGAAGCGCTGTGTACTACCTACTGTGGAGGCGGGAAATATTTAAAGTGTCACAAGCCACCAGCACTCTTCCTAGAGAAGAAGGGGGGCTCGGTTTAATAGACGTCACAACGAAATGCGCGGCACTGTTGCTCCATAGAGCACTAAAAATGGAGGACAGAAGTGTAGACTGTACCACGTCGTCTCTACTGAAGGAACACAGACCAGACTCCGAGGAAGCGCCGGTAGACATCAGTCGAATACCTTTTAAGATGCGCTACCTAAAACAAGTAATAATGGACAGCAGCTACATAACATCCACCCTAGCAGTCAAGGAGATGAGAACTGCAGGGAAAATCTACCGAGCGCTACGAGGTAAACAGGTCAGAAGCAAAACGGAGACGAATCTTCCAGGCCACGACTGGCCACAAGTCTGGAAGAATCTCTCCGTGAAAGCCATACCTCCAGAAGCTAGAGACACGTGGTACAAAGTCGTACACAAGACGATCCCCACAAACGAGCGCTTAGCACGTATCGGCATGCGTGAGTCTCCGAACTGTGAAGCGTGCAACCAAATAGACTCCCTGGAACACCGCTTCACATGCTGGAGAAGCCTGCAGATATGGGAGACGTGTAGAAGAATGGTGGCACACATGAATAGGGCGGACCACCGTAACATAGAAATCACGGCGCTCACCATCCCAGAGGCAAAAAGCTTCCCTCGGCCAAAGCGAGTCGCGACTATGTGGACAATTGCAATGACAGCGCATGCGATAATCGCTAAAAAGCAGACGGACACAGTACAGTTCCTCACAGATCTCTGGGAGGAACACAAAAGGGCCAGGCAGAAAAACAACTACCGGCAGACGTTCCAGAACTATCTGCAGATCGCGCTGGACGCCGCCTTCAAAGACGCCCTCCGTCCCCACACGCCGCGACCGATGCCGTCACAGCCGACGCCACCGTCGCCGCCGACGCCGCCGACGCCGTCGCCGCCGACGCCGTCGCCGCCGACGCCGTCGCCGCCGACGCCGTCGCCGCCGACGCCGTCGCCGCCGACGCCGTCGCCGCCGACGCCGTCGCCGCCGACGCCGTCGCCGCCGACGCCGTCGCCGCCGACGCCGTCGCCGCCGACGCCGTCGCCGCCGACGCCGTCGCCGCCGACGCCGTCGCCGCCGACGCCGTCGCCGCCTACGCCGTCGCCGCCGACGCCGTCGCCGCCGACGCCGTCGCCGCCGACGCCGTCGCCGCCGACGCCGTCGCCGCCGACGCCGTCGCCGCCGACGCCGCCGGCGCCGTCGCCGCCGCACCACGCTCTTCCATAGCCCATTAAAACCCCACAGCTTGCTGACGCACGCACCCCCACATCCTCCAACGCCCTCAAAGTGCGTGTTTAGTGAGTGTGTGTTTTGAGTGACAAGTGGCAGTGCATCACCTGCATTCTCAAATGTGAAAAAGTGCGTTACAGCAATCATATCGTCACACAACTAGGGAAAGTGCTAAAATATTGGTGATCTCCAGCGTGTCCAAAAGGTGATATGTAAGTACTGCATAATTACACTATCACTCATTTTAATAATAGTGAAAACCATAAACAGCTGTGTCAAAATGCAAAAAGACGATTCGCAATGATTTCTTACCATATATCTAATGTTTTCCTCTGATTTCTCTCTCTCGCTCTCTCTCTCTCTCTCTCTCTCTCTCTCTCTAAATACAATCAAACAACTCTCCCTAAAATAGCTATCCATATACATGCCTATAATTTTGTTTTCTTGAGTGTACCATAAAATATCTCTTAGTCAATAGGTCTAACCAAATTTAAAGGACGCTATCTCTAGGCGAAAACCAAATTAACCTCATTAAATGTCATTAAATATTCATTAAAAATACGGCTTTAATAAGTCCTAACAGAACTGGAGCTGGAAATAGACTAGAAAACAGACAAACATTAAAAACAAAAGGAAAACACCAAATTTGCTTAATAGAGAGAACTAAATTATAAAAAAAAATACAAAAAAAAAAAGACTATACGGAAAGGAAAGATGCGATTACTGTATGTGTAAACCTAAACGTGCCTTTTATCAAGCAATGTATTTTGTTTAATTTGTAAATAAAAGTTTATTACGTTACAAAAAAAAAAAAAAAAAAAAGGTGCTGTTGGCTCCCTCTCATTTTTTCCTTTTTACGTCGCTACACCGGTCAGCCCTCTTTTCATACTAACTCTCAGGTGTGACAAAGATGCTTCCTCAAGCATTTTAAACGACTGTATTAAACGTAACATATGAAACTACAGTAATAAATTAAGTTTGAGCAAGAATGCGCGAAGGAAGAGTGCTAGAACACCTTGAAAGTAACGAAACACTGCGAATCGACAGATGTGCTCTTCAAGTGCGTCAGAGCCTACTGTTTTGTAGGAGCGTTTAATTCCAAAAACTAACTAAATAAATAAATAAACAAAAAACTAAAAAATCAACTGTTCTCGCCCGATCACCGACGATAAGCAACAACGTTAGTATTCGGGTCCATGACCGCCTGGGAACTCTGGCTGTCTTCATTTTTTGCTTCTTTTCGCTACCCCTGCCAGCCCTCTTTTCCAAAGTGTCTCTAGAAATACCAAGAGTATGAAGCGACAGGAACGTTCTGAAATACGCCAGTTCTTATAGTTTTGTAGCAGTGTTCAACTGCAAATTTGTGAACAAAAATTTATCTTTCGCCGATGGAAGAGATGGATGCTTTGTCGAATCGCCTGTCTTGTGTCCGTGTTTTCGCACCTTTCCACGGCACGGCACGGCACGGCACGGCACGGCCGCTGCTCTAGTAGCACCGAACGGCCGCACACGGCGCCTCGGACACGCCGGTCAGGCCGGCGCCAGTCTCGCAGATGTTTCTCGTGCTTGTGCTGTCATATGGACCACGACCCGAGCGGCAGCGAGCGGCAGTCGAGCAAAGTCGGGACAAGTCGGGACGGAAGGGGGAGGGGACAGGCGAGAATGCACCGCGCTAATTACGCAAATATCTGGAATCGCGGCGTGTGTCGGGCAGGTGAGAAAGCTTCCGTCGGTCCAGCAGGACACTGCCACACCCCGCGCAGTCCCCCCGCCGCCCGGCCGCGCGCAAGCCCTGCGCCGGATAACAAGAACAAGGTGCGTCTGCCGCGAGTGTCGGAGGCCGCACGCACCAAACGAATGACAGGCGGTGCAACGAGCAGCTGTGTTGTGCGTCCGACCCACGTGGCGGCGCGCCGCACTGCGCGTCGCTCTCGAGGTGGAAGGACGTGCTTTGCGTCAAATGTGCCACCGAAAAACGGCGATTGCGTGTGTTGGGAGGAGAGGCGAAGCCTTCTTCTGCTGTGCGGCTACAGTATAAGGACGCCAACGGCCATACCATGTTGAATACACCGGTTCTCGTCCGATCACCGAAGTTAAGCAACATCGGGCCCGGTTAGTACTTGGATGGGTGACCGCCTGGGAACACCGGGTGCTGTTGGCTCCCTCTCATTTTTTCCTTTTTACGTCGCTACACCGGTCAGCCCTCTTTTCATACTAACTCTCAGGTGTGACAAAGATGCTTCCTCAAGCATTTTAAACGACTGTATTAAACGTAACATATGAAACTACAGTAATAAATTAAGTTTGAGCAAGAATGCGCGAAGGAAGAGTGCTAGAACACCTTGAAAGTAACGAAACACTGCGAATCGACAGATGTGCTCTTCAAGTGCGTCAGAGCCTACTGTTTTGTAGGAGCGTTTAATTCCAAAAACTAACTAAATAAATAAATAAACAAAAAACTAAAAAATCAACTGTTCTCGCCCGATCACCGACGATAAGCAACAACGTTAGTATTCGGGTCCATGACCGCCTGGGAACTCTGGCTGTCTTCATTTTTTGCTTCTTTTCGCTACCCCTGCCAGCCCTCTTTTCCAAAGTGTCTCTAGAAATACCAAGAGTATGAAGCGACAGGAACGTTCTGAAATACGCCAGTTCTTATAGTTTTGTAGCAGTGTTCAACTGCAAATTTGTGAACAAAAATTTATCTTTCGCCGATGGAAGAGATGGATGCTTTGTCGAATCGCCTGTCTTGTGTCCGTGTTTTCGCACCTTTCCACGGCACGGCACGGCACGGCACGGCACGGCACGGCCGCTGCTCTAGTAGCACCGAACGGCCGCACACGGCGCCTCGGACACGCCGGTCAGGCCGGCGCCAGTCTCGCAGATGTTTCTCGTGCTTGTGCTGTCATATGGACCACGACCCGAGCGGCAGCGAGCGGCAGTCGAGCAAAGTCGGGACAAGTCGGGACGGAAGGGGGAGGGGACAGGCGAGAATGCACCGCGCTAATTACGCAAATATCTGGAATCGCGGCGTGTGTCGGGCAGGTGAGAAAGCTTCCGTCGGTCCAGCAGGACACTGCCACACCCCGCGCAGTCCCCCCGCCGCCCGGCCGCGCGCAAGCCCTGCGCCGGATAACAAGAACAAGGTGCGTCTGCCGCGAGTGTCGGAGGCCGCACGCACCAAACGAATGACAGGCGGTGCAACGAGCAGCTGTGTTGTGCGTCCGACCCACGTGGCGGCGCGCCGCACTGCGCGTCGCTCTCGAGGTGGAAGGACGTGCTTTGCGTCAAATGTGCCACCGAAAAACGGCGATTGCGTGTGTTGGGAGGAGAGGCGAAGCCTTCTTCTGCTGTGCGGCTACAGTATAAGGACGCCAACGGCCATACCATGTTGAATACACCGGTTCTCGTCCGATCACCGAAGTTAAGCAACATCGGGCCCGGTTAGTACTTGGATGGGTGACCGCAGACACGCTCGTGCTATAACGTCATCACGTGCAACGTAAATAGGATGAATTCGGTTGTCAAGATAGAAGCCCTCACGGAGTTCCTGCAGCACCGAGCTGCTGATGTAGCAATGCTACAAGAAGTAGTAACAACCGACATAGAAGAAATACCGGGATTCGACGTCTTTTCGAACATAGACGCAGAAACGAGGACTGGCACGGCGATAATGGTGAGAAATGGGATCGACGTGGAGAACATCAAGACCCTGACTGACGGCCGCGGAATAGCGGTCCAAGTAGCCGACACATATTTCGTGAACATCTACGCGCCGTCAGGCACAGAAAACAAACGAGCTAGAAGCCAGTTCTTTAACGAAGACGTCTGTGGACTCCTCCCACACAACAATGTCAACGTTGTGTTGGGAGGCGACTTTAACTGCGTGACTGCTCGAGAAGACCAAGTCCCGGTACCAAATCTGTGCACGGAGCTGCAGGAACTCGTAAGAAAGCTAAAGCTAGACGACTCCTGGCGCATACTACAGCCAAACACAACCGAATTCACTTATTACCACAACCGCGGAAGAAGCAGGCTCGACAGGATTTACGTGACCAGAGATTTGGCCGCCTCTGTATCGCATGTGGAAGTCTGCCCTGTGATCTTCTCCGACCACTGTGCCTACACATGCAAGCTCCAGCTGTCAACGAGGAAAATCTCAGGAGGGAGATCAGTGTGGAAGCTTAACACACAACACCTAAGTGACGCCAAATTACATCAGGAGATTGCGCACACCATACAAGAAAGTTTACGGACGCGACAGCAGTATCCGTCCACCACACAATGGTGGGTTGAACATTGTAAACCGCAAATAAGGAGGACACTGATTAGGCACAGTGCGGAGAGGGCATTCTGGAGGAAGAGCACTGCAGACTTTTACGCGCAGTGTCTCAAGGACGCGCTCAACTTTCCTTCAGACGACGACCTGCTTCTCACGCGAGTTAGAGCAATAAAGGCGCGCCTACTGAACATCAAGCGTCAACAGATGAAAGGCGTCGTCGTCCGCAGCCAGGCACACGGCGCCACTGAAGACGAACCTGCCACACTGCACCACCTGCACAGGGAGAGGGAGAGGGCTCATAGCAGAACAATCAGGGAGCTCAGCGACGCAACAGGCCGCAAGATAACAACTAAATGGGACATGATGCGTCACATAGAAGAGCATTTCTCCGACCTCTTCAAGGGAGATGTTCCAGACGACGCAGAAACTGCCAAAATCTTAGAGGAAACGCGCAGACAGCTGAACAACACCGACCGCGCTTTGTTGACTGAGGCCGCGACAGAGGACGAAGTCAGAGGTGTTCTCAAAACTTGCGCCAGCGGCAAGGCTCCAGGAGCGGACGGAATACCGTCCGAATTCTACACCACCTGCTGGGACAAAGTAGGTGGAATTATGACGGAAATCGTCAATGAAATATTAAACGGAGAAAAAATACCACCCCCGTTCCTGGAAGGGTCCATTACCCTGATTCCAAAAACAAAAGCGCCTAAAACAGTAGCAGACTACCGACCAATAACCCTTTTAAACGCGGACTACAAGCTAACAGCAAAATGCGTCGCTGAAAACATGAAGCTCGCCCTGAAGAAAGCCATCAGCCCGTGGCAGACATGTGCAGTGTTAGGCAGAAACATCTTTGACGCCGTATGCACGTACAGAGACGTTATAGCACACGCCGCATCCAACAGAGCGACTGCAGCCATCATTTCTGTAGACTTCCAAAAAGCCTTCGACAGGATCGGTCACCGGTACCTACTGAAGACTTTGACGAGACTAGGTTTTGGCCCCAAATTCGCCCAAGTCATCGAAAACATGTTGACAAATGCCACATCACGAGTAACGATAAACGGCTGGATATCTGCGCCGATAAAACTGGGGAAATCTGTGAGGCAAGGGTGTCCACTGTCGATGGCACTATTCACAGTAGCCCTCGACCCAGTCCTCAGAAAGCTCGCCGCCACCATCAACGGCTACAAGTTACAGGACGTTAAAGTGACGTGTATGGCATATGCCGATGACTTGAGCATTTTTGTGGATGGAAAGGAAGATATTGACAGTGTCCTCCCAATAATTGAATCCTTTGGAAAGGCATCTGGGGCGAAAACCAACCCAAACAAAACAGTGCTGCTCCCCATAGGAAACGGGAAACTGAGAGAAGCCAGACCATGGTACCAGGTGACCGACAAATATAAGGTGCTAGGTGTCCAGCTGCAGGCCTGCCCACTGAAAATGGCCGCAGAAAACTGGCGGAACATCCTGAACACCACCAGAGGACTCGTCAGGACACACTCCAACAGACACCTAACGTTGGATCAAAAGACGCAGCTTATCAACGCAACGATCCTGGCGAAGGCATGGTACATGGCACAAGTCATAAACGTACCAATAGAAATAGGGAAGTCTATAAGAAGCGCTGTGTACTACCTACTGTGGAGGCGGGAAATATTTAAAGTGTCACAAGCCACCAGCACTCTTCCTAGAGAAGAAGGGGGGCTCGGTTTAATAGACGTCACAACGAAATGCGCGGCACTGTTGCTCCATAGAGCACTAAAAATGGAGGACAGAAGTGTAGACTGTACCACGTCGTCTCTACTGAAGGAACACAGACCAGACTCCGAGGAAGCGCCGGTAGACATCAGTCGAATACCTTTTAAGATGCGCTACCTAAAACAAGTAATAATGGACAGCAGCTACATAACATCCACCCTAGCAGTCAAGGAGATGAGAACTGCAGGGAAAATCTACCGAGCGCTACGAGGTAAACAGGTCAGAAGCAAAACGGAGACGAATCTTCCAGGCCACGACTGGCCACAAGTCTGGAAGAATCTCTCCGTGAAAGCCATACCTCCAGAAGCTAGAGACACGTGGTACAAAGTCGTACACAAGACGATCCCCACAAACGAGCGCTTAGCACGTATCGGCATGCGTGAGTCTCCGAACTGTGAAGCGTGCAACCAAATAGACTCCCTGGAACACCGCTTCACATGCTGGAGAAGCCTGCAGATATGGGAGACGTGTAGAAGAATGGTGGCACACATGAATAGGGCGGACCACCGTAACATAGAAATCACGGCGCTCACCATCCCAGAGGCAAAAAGCTTCCCTCGGCCAAAGCGAGTCGCGACTATGTGGACAATTGCAATGACAGCGCATGCGATAATCGCTAAAAAGCAGACGGACACAGTACAGTTCCTCACAGATCTCTGGGAGGAACACAAAAGGGCCAGGCAGAAAAACAACTACCGGCAGACGTTCCAGAACTATCTGCAGATCGCGCTGGACGCCGCCTTCAAAGACGCCCTCCGTCCCCACACGCCGCGACCGATGCCGTCACAGCCGACGCCACCGTCGCCGCCGACGCCGCCGACGCCGTCGCCGCCGACGCCGTCGCCGCCGACGCCGTCGCCGCCGACGCCGTCGCCGCCGACGCCGTCGCCGCCGACGCCGTCGCCGCCGACGCCGTCGCCGCCGACGCCGTCGCCGCCGACGCCGTCGCCGCCGACGCCGTCGCCGCCGACGCCGTCGCCGCCGACGCCGTCGCCGCCGACGCCGTCGCCGCCGACGCCGTCGCCGCCGACGCCGTCGCCGTCGCCGCCGACGCCGTCGCCGCCGACGCCGACGCCGTCGCCGCCGACGCCGTCGCCGCCGACGCCGTCGCCGCCTACGCAGTCGCCGCCGACGCCGTCGCCGCCGACGCCGTCGCCGCCGACGCCGTCGCCGCCGACGCCGTCGCCGCCGACGCCGTCGCCGCCGACGCCGTCGCCGCCGACGCCGTCGCCGCCGACGCCGTCGCCGCCGACGCCGTCGCCGCCGACGCCGCCGGCGCCGTCGCCGCCGCACCACGCTCTTCCATAGCCCATTAAAACCCCACAGCTTGCTGACGCACGCACCCCCACATCCTCCAACGCCCTCAAAGTGCGTGTTTAGTGAGTGTGTGTTTTGAGTGACAAGTGGCAGTGCATCACCTGCATTCTCAAATGTGAAAAAGTGCGTTACAGCAATCATATCGTCACACAACTAGGGAAAGTGCTAAAATATTGGTGATCTCCAGCGTGTCCAAAAGGTGATATGTAAGTACTGCATAATTACACTATCACTCATTTTAATAATAGTGAAAACCATAAACAGCTGTGTCAAAATGCAAAAAGACGATTCGCAATGATTTCTTACCATATATCTAATGTTTTCCTCTGATTTCTCTCTCTCGCTCGCTCTCTCTCTCTCTCTCTCTCTCTCTCTCTCTAAATACAATCAAACAACTCTCCCTAAAATAGCTATCCATATACATGCCTATAATTTTGTTTTCTTGAGTGTACCATAAAATATCTCTTAGTCAATAGGTCTAACCAAATTTAAAGGACGCTATCTCTAGGCGAAAACCAAATTAACCTCATTAAATGTCATTAAATATTCATTAAAAATACGGCTTTAATAAGTCCTAACAGAACTGGAGCTGGAAATAGACTAGAAAACAGACAAACATTAAAAACAAAAGGAAAACACCAAATTTGCTTAATAGAGAGAACTAAATTATAAAAAAAAATACAAAAAAAAAAGACTATACGGAAAGGAAAGATGCGATTACTGTATGTGTAAACCTAAACGTGCCTTTTATCAAGCAATGTATTTTGTTTAATTTGTAAATAAAAGTTTATTACGTTACAAAAAAAAAAAAAAAAAAAGGTGCTGTTGGCTCCCTCTCATTTTTTCCTTTTTACGTCGCTACACCGGTCAGCCCTCTTTTCATACTAACTCTCAGGTGTGACAAAGATGCTTCCTCAAGCATTTTAAACGACTGTATTAAACGTAACATATGAAACTACAGTAATAAATTAAGTTTGAGCAAGAATGCGCGAAGGAAGAGTGCTAGAACACCTTGAAAGTAACGAAACACTGCGAATCGACAGATGTGCTCTTCAAGTGCGTCAGAGCCTACTGTTTTGTAGGAGCGTTTAATTCCAAAAACTAACTAAATAAATAAATAAACAAAAAACTAAAAAATCAACTGTTCTCGCCCGATCACCGACGATAAGCAACAACGTTAGTATTCGGGTCCATGACCGCCTGGGAACTCTGGCTGTCTTCATTTTTTGCTTCTTTTCGCTACCCCTGCCAGCCCTCTTTTCCAAAGTGTCTCTAGAAATACCAAGAGTATGAAGCGACAGGAACGTTCTGAAATACGCCAGTTCTTATAGTTTTGTAGCAGTGTTCAACTGCAAATTTGTGAACAAAAATTTATCTTTCGCCGATGGAAGAGATGGATGCTTTGTCGAATCGCCTGTCTTGTGTCCGTGTTTTCGCACCTTTCCACGGCACGGCACGGCACGGCACGGCACGGCCGCTGCTCTAGTAGCACCGAACGGCCGCACACGGCGCCTCGGACACGCCGGTCAGGCCGGCGCCAGTCTCGCAGATGTTTCTCGTGCTTGTGCTGTCATATGGACCACGACCCGAGCGGCAGCGAGCGGCAGTCGAGCAAAGTCGGGACAAGTCGGGACGGAAGGGGGAGGGGACAGGCGAGAATGCACCGCGCTAATTACGCAAATATCTGGAATCGCGGCGTGTGTCGGGCAGGTGAGAAAGCTTCCGTCGGTCCAGCAGGACACTGCCACACCCCGCGCAGTCCCCCCGCCGCCCGGCCGCGCGCAAGCCCTGCGCCGGATAACAAGAACAAGGTGCGTCTGCCGCGAGTGTCGGAGGCCGCACGCACCAAACGAATGACAGGCGGTGCAACGAGCAGCTGTGTTGTGCGTCCGACCCACGTGGCGGCGCGCCGCACTGCGCGTCGCTCTCGAGGTGGAAGGACGTGCTTTGCGTCAAATGTGCCACCGAAAAACGGCGATTGCGTGTGTTGGGAGGAGAGGCGAAGCCTTCTTCTGCTGTGCGGCTACAGTATAAGGACGCCAACGGCCATACCATGTTGAATACACCGGTTCTCGTCCGATCACCGAAGTTAAGCAACATCGGGCCCGGTTAGTACTTGGATGGGTGACCGCCTGGGAACACCGGGTGCTGTTGGCTCCCTCTCATTTTTTCCTTTTTACGTCGCTACACCGGTCAGCCCTCTTTTCATACTAACTCTCAGGTGTGACAAAGATGCTTCCTCAAGCATTTTAAACGACTGTATTAAACGTAACATATGAAACTACAGTAATAAATTAAGTTTGAGCAAGAATGCGCGAAGGAAGAGTGCTAGAACACCTTGAAAGTAACGAAACACTGCGAATCGACAGATGTGCTCTTCAAGTGCGTCAGAGCCTACTGTTTTGTAGGAGCGTTTAATTCCAAAAACTAACTAAATAAATAAATAAACAAAAAACTAAAAAATCAACTGTTCTCGCCCGATCACCGACGATAAGCAACAACGTTAGTATTCGGGTCCATGACCGCCTGGGAACTCTGGCTGTCTTCATTTTTTGCTTCTTTTCGCTACCCCTGCCAGCCCTCTTTTCCAAAGTGTCTCTAGAAATACCAAGAGTATGAAGCGACAGGAACGTTCTGAAATACGCCAGTTCTTATAGTTTTGTAGCAGTGTTCAACTGCAAATTTGTGAACAAAAATTTATCTTTCGCCGATGGAAGAGATGGATGCTTTGTCGAATCGCCTGTCTTGTGTCCGTGTTTTCGCACCTTTCCACGGCACGGCCGCTGCTCTAGTAGCACCGAACGGCCGCACACGGCGCCTCGGACACGCCGGCGCCAGTCTCGCAGATGTTTCTCGTGCTTGTGCTGTCATATGGACCACGACCCGAGCGGCAGCGAGCGGCAGTCGAGCAAAGTCGGGACAAGTCGGGACGGAAGGGGGAGGGGACAGGCGAGAATGCACCGCGCTAATTACGCAAATATCTGGAATCGCGGCGTGTGTCGGGCAGGTGAGAAAGCTTCCGTCGGTCCAGCAGGACACTGCCACACCCCGCGCAGTCCCCCCGCCGCCCGGCCGCGCGCAAGCCCTGCGCCGGATAACAAGAACAAGGTGCGTCTGCCGCGAGTGTCGGAGGCCGCACGCACCAAACGAATGACAGGCGGTGCAACGAGCAGCTGTGTTGTGCGTCCGACCCACGTGGCGGCGCGCCGCACTGCGCGTCGCTCTCGAGGTGGAAGGACGTGCTTTGCGTCAAATGTGCCACCGAAAAACGGCGATTGCGTGTGTTGGGAGGAGAGGCGAAGCCTTCTTCTGCTGTGCGGCTACAGTATAAGGACGCCAACGGCCATACCATGTTGAATACACCGGTTCTCGTCCGATCACCGAAGTTAAGCAACATCGGGCCCGGTTAGTACTTGGATGGGTGACCGCAGACACGCTCGTGCTATAACGTCATCACGTGCAACGTAAATAGGATGAATTCGGTTGTCAAGATAGAAGCCCTCACGGAGTTCCTGCAGCACCGAGCTGCTGATGTAGCAATGCTACAAGAAGTAGTAACAACCGACATAGAAGAAATACCGGGATTCGACGTCTTTTCGAACATAGACGCAGAAACGAGGACTGGCACGGCGATAATGGTGAGAAATGGGATCGACGTGGAGAACATCAAGACCCTGACTGACGGCCGCGGAATAGCGGTCCAAGTAGCCGACACATATTTCGTGAACATCTACGCGCCGTCAGGCACAGAAAACAAACGAGCTAGAAGCCAGTTCTTTAACGAAGACGTCTGTGGACTCCTCCCACACAACAATGTCAACGTTGTGTTGGGAGGCGACTTTAACTGCGTGACTGCTCGAGAAGACCAAGTCCCGGTACCAAATCTGTGCACGGAGCTGCAGGAACTCGTAAGAAAGCTAAAGCTAGACGACTCCTGGCGCATACTACAGCCAAACACAACCGAATTCACTTATTACCACAACCGCGGAAGAAGCAGGCTCGACAGGATTTACGTGACCAGAGATTTGGCCGCCTCTGTATCGCATGTGGAAGTCTGCCCTGTGATCTTCTCCGACCACTGTGCCTACACATGCAAGCTCCAGCTGTCAACGAGGAAAATCTCAGGAGGGAGATCAGTGTGGAAGCTTAACACACAACACCTAAGTGACGCCAAATTACATCAGGAGATTGCGCACACCATACAAGAAAGTTTACGGACGCGACAGCAGTATCCGTCCACCACACAATGGTGGGTTGAACATTGTAAACCGCAAATAAGGAGGACACTGATTAGGCACAGTGCGGAGAGGGCATTCTGGAGGAAGAGCACTGCAGACTTTTACGCGCAGTGTCTCAAGGACGCGCTCAACTTTCCTTCAGACGACGACCTGCTTCTCACGCGAGTTAGAGCAATAAAGGCGCGCCTACTGAACATCAAGCGTCAACAGATGAAAGGCGTCGTCGTCCGCAGCCAGGCACACGGCGCCACTGAAGACGAACCTGCCACACTGCACCACCTGCACAGGGAGAGGGAGAGGGCTCATAGCAGAACAATCAGGGAGCTCAGCGACGCAACAGGCCGCAAGATAACAACTAAATGGGACATGATGCGTCACATAGAAGAGCATTTCTCCGACCTCTTCAAGGGAGATGTTCCAGACGACGCAGAAACTGCCAAAATCTTAGAGGAAACGCGCAGACAGCTGAACAACACCGACCGCGCTTTGTTGACTGAGGCCGCGACAGAGGACGAAGTCAGAGGTGTTCTCAAAACTTGCGCCAGCGGCAAGGCTCCAGGAGCGGACGGAATACCGTCCGAATTCTACACCACCTGCTGGGACAAAGTAGGTGGAATTATGACGGAAATCGTCAATGAAATATTAAACGGAGAAAAAATACCACCCCCGTTCCTGGAAGGGTCCATTACCCTGATTCCAAAAACAAAAGCGCCTAAAACAGTAGCAGACTACCGACCAATAACCCTTTTAAACGCGGACTACAAGCTAACAGCAAAATGCGTCGCTGAAAACATGAAGCTCGCCCTGAAGAAAGCCATCAGCCCGTGGCAGACATGTGCAGTGTTAGGCAGAAACATCTTTGACGCCGTATGCACGTACAGAGACGTTATAGCACACGCCGCATCCAACAGAGCGACTGCAGCCATCATTTCTGTAGACTTCCAAAAAGCCTTCGACAGGATCGGTCACCGGTACCTACTGAAGACTTTGACGAGACTAGGTTTTGGCCCCAAATTCGCCCAAGTCATCGAAAACATGTTGACAAATGCCACATCACGAGTAACGATAAACGGCTGGATATCTGCGCCGATAAAACTGGGGAAATCTGTGAGGCAAGGGTGTCCACTGTCGATGGCACTATTCACAGTAGCCCTCGACCCAGTCCTCAGAAAGCTCGCCGCCACCATCAACGGCTACAAGTTACAGGACGTTAAAGTGACGTGTATGGCATATGCCGATGACTTGAGCATTTTTGTGGATGGAAAGGAAGATATTGACAGTGTCCTCCCAATAATTGAATCCTTTGGAAAGGCATCTGGGGCGAAAACCAACCCAAACAAAACAGTGCTGCTCCCCATAGGAAACGGGAAACTGAGAGAAGCCAGACCATGGTACCAGGTGACCGACAAATATAAGGTGCTAGGTGTCCAGCTGCAGGCCTGCCCACTGAAAATGGCCGCAGAAAACTGGCGGAACATCCTGAACACCACCAGAGGACTCGTCAGGACACACTCCAACAGACACCTAACGTTGGATCAAAAGACGCAGCTTATCAACGCAACGATCCTGGCGAAGGCATGGTACATGGCACAAGTCATAAACGTACCAATAGAAATAGGGAAGTCTATAAGAAGCGCTGTGTACTACCTACTGTGGAGGCGGGAAATATTTAAAGTGTCACAAGCCACCAGCACTCTTCCTAGAGAAGAAGGGGGGCTCGGTTTAATAGACGTCACAACGAAATGCGCGGCACTGTTGCTCCATAGAGCACTAAAAATGGAGGACAGAAGTGTAGACTGTACCACGTCGTCTCTACTGAAGGAACACAGACCAGACTCCGAGGAAGCGCCGGTAGACATCAGTCGAATACCTTTTAAGATGCGCTACCTAAAACAAGTAATAATGGACAGCAGCTACATAACATCCACCCTAGCAGTCAAGGAGATGAGAACTGCAGGGAAAATCTACCGAGCGCTACGAGGTAAACAGGTCAGAAGCAAAACGGAGACGAATCTTCCAGGCCACGACTGGCCACAAGTCTGGAAGAATCTCTCCGTGAAAGCCATACCTCCAGAAGCTAGAGACACGTGGTACAAAGTCGTACACAAGACGATCCCCACAAACGAGCGCTTAGCACGTATCGGCATGCGTGAGTCTCCGAACTGTGAAGCGTGCAACCAAATAGACTCCCTGGAACACCGCTTCACATGCTGGAGAAGCCTGCAGATATGGGAGACGTGTAGAAGAATGGTGGCACACATGAATAGGGCGGACCACCGTAACATAGAAATCACGGCGCTCACCATCCCAGAGGCAAAAAGCTTCCCTCGGCCAAAGCGAGTCGCGACTATGTGGACAATTGCAATGACAGCGCATGCGATAATCGCTAAAAAGCAGACGGACACAGTACAGTTCCTCACAGATCTCTGGGAGGAACACAAAAGGGCCAGGCAGAAAAACAACTACCGGCAGACGTTCCAGAACTATCTGCAGATCGCGCTGGACGCCGCCTTCAAAGACGCCCTCCGTCCCCACACGCCGCGACCGATGCCGTCACAGCCGACGCCACCGTCGCCGCCGACGCCGCCGACGCCGTCGCCGCCGACGCCGTCGCCGCCGACGCCGTCGCCGCCGACGCCGTCGCCGCCGACGCCGTCGCCGCCGACGCCGTCGCCGCCGACGCCGTCGCCGCCGACGCCGTCGCCGCCGACGCCGTCGCCGCCGACGCCGTCGCCGCCGACGCCGTCGCCGCCGACGCCGTCGCCGCCGACGCCGTCGCCGCCGACGCCGACGCCGTCGCCGCCGACGCCGTCGCCGCCGACGCCGACGCCGTCGCCGCCGACGCCGTCGCCGCCGACGCCGTCGCCGCCTACGCAGTCGCCGCCGACGCCGTCGCCGCCGACGCCGTCGCCGCCGACGCCGTCGCCGCCGACGCCGTCGCCGCCGACGCCGTCGCCGCCGACGCCGTCGCCGCCGACGCCGTCGCCGCCGACGCCGTCGCCGCCGACGCCGCCGGCGCCGTCGCCGCCGCACCACGCTCTTCCATAGCCCATTAAAACCCCACAGCTTGCTGACGCACGCACCCCCACATCCTCCAACGCCCTCAAAGTGCGTGTTTAGTGAGTGTGTGTTTTGAGTGACAAGTGGCAGTGCATCACCTGCATTCTCAAATGTGAAAAAGTGCGTTACAGCAATCATATCGTCACACAACTAGGGAAAGTGCTAAAATATTGGTGATCTCCAGCGTGTCCAAAAGGTGATATGTAAGTACTGCATAATTACACTATCACTCATTTTAATAATAGTGAAAACCATAAACAGCTGTGTCAAAATGCAAAAAGACGATTCGCAATGATTTCTTACCATATATCTAATGTTTTCCTCTGATTTCTCTCTCTCGCTCTCTCTCTCTCTCTCTCTCTCTCTCTCTCTAAATACAATCAAACAACTCTCCCTAAAATAGCTATCCATATACATGCCTATAATTTTGTTTTCTTGAGTGTACCATAAAATATCTCTTAGTCAATAGGTCTAACCAAATTTAAAGGACGCTATCTCTAGGCGAAAACCAAATTAACCTCATTAAATGTCATTAAATATTCATTAAAAATACGGCTTTAATAAGTCCTAACAGAACTGGAGCTGGAAATAGACTAGAAAACAGACAAACATTAAAAACAAAAGGAAAACACCAAATTTGCTTAATAGAGAGAACTAAATTATAAAAAAAAATACAAAAAAAAAAGACTATACGGAAAGGAAAGATGCGATTACTGTATGTGTAAACCTAAACGTGCCTTTTATCAAGCAATGTATTTTGTTTAATTTGTAAATAAAAGTTTATTACGTTACAAAAAAAAAAAAAAAAAAAGGTGCTGTTGGCTCCCTCTCATTTTTTCCTTTTTACGTCGCTACACCGGTCAGCCCTCTTTTCATACTAACTCTCAGGTGTGACAAAGATGCTTCCTCAAGCATTTTAAACGACTGTATTAAACGTAACATATGAAACTACAGTAATAAATTAAGTTTGAGCAAGAATGCGCGAAGGAAGAGTGCTAGAACACCTTGAAAGTAACGAAACACTGCGAATCGACAGATGTGCTCTTCAAGTGCGTCAGAGCCTACTGTTTTGTAGGAGCGTTTAATTCCAAAAACTAACTAAATAAATAAATAAACAAAAAACTAAAAAATCAACTGTTCTCGCCCGATCACCGACGATAAGCAACAACGTTAGTATTCGGGTCCATGACCGCCTGGGAACTCTGGCTGTCTTCATTTTTTGCTTCTTTTCGCTACCCCTGCCAGCCCTCTTTTCCAAAGTGTCTCTAGAAATACCAAGAGTATGAAGCGACAGGAACGTTCTGAAATACGCCAGTTCTTATAGTTTTGTAGCAGTGTTCAACTGCAAATTTGTGAACAAAAATTTATCTTTCGCCGATGGAAGAGATGGATGCTTTGTCGAATCGCCTGTCTTGTGTCCGTGTTTTCGCACCTTTCCACGGCACGGCCGCTGCTCTAGTAGCACCGAACGGCCGCACACGGCGCCTCGGACACGCCGGCGCCAGTCTCGCAGATGTTTCTCGTGCTTGTGCTGTCATATGGACCACGACCCGAGCGGCAGCGAGCGGCAGTCGAGCAAAGTCGGGACAAGTCGGGACGGAAGGGGGAGGGGACAGGCGAGAATGCACCGCGCTAATTACGCAAATATCTGGAATCGCGGCGTGTGTCGGGCAGGTGAGAAAGCTTCCGTCGGTCCAGCAGGACACTGCCACACCCCGCGCAGTCCCCCCGCCGCCCGGCCGCGCGCAAGCCCTGCGCCGGATAACAAGAACAAGGTGCGTCTGCCGCGAGTGTCGGAGGCCGCACGCACCAAACGAATGACAGGCGGTGCAACGAGCAGCTGTGTTGTGCGTCCGACCCACGTGGCGGCGCGCCGCACTGCGCGTCGCTCTCGAGGTGGAAGGACGTGCTTTGCGTCAAATGTGCCACCGAAAAACGGCGATTGCGTGTGTTGGGAGGAGAGGCGAAGCCTTCTTCTGCTGTGCGGCTACAGTATAAGGACGCCAACGGCCATACCATGTTGAATACACCGGTTCTCGTCCGATCACCGAAGTTAAGCAACATCGGGCCCGGTTAGTACTTGGATGGGTGACCGCCTGGGAACACCGGGTGCTGTTGGCTCCCTCTCATTTTTTCCTTTTTACGTCGCTACACCGGTCAGCCCTCTTTTCATACTAACTCTCAGGTGTGACAAAGATGCTTCCTCAAGCATTTTAAACGACTGTATTAAACGTAACATATGAAACTACAGTAATAAATTAAGTTTGAGCAAGAATGCGCGAAGGAAGAGTGCTAGAACACCTTGAAAGTAACGAAACACTGCGAATCGACAGATGTGCTCTTCAAGTGCGTCAGAGCCTACTGTTTTGTAGGAGCGTTTAATTCCAAAAACTAACTAAATAAATAAATAAACAAAAAACTAAAAAATCAACTGTTCTCGCCCGATCACCGACGATAAGCAACAACGTTAGTATTCGGGTCCATGACCGCCTGGGAACTCTGGCTGTCTTCATTTTTTGCTTCTTTTCGCTACCCCTGCCAGCCCTCTTTTCCAAAGTGTCTCTAGAAATACCAAGAGTATGAAGCGACAGGAACGTTCTGAAATACGCCAGTTCTTATAGTTTTGTAGCAGTGTTCAACTGCAAATTTGTGAACAAAAATTTATCTTTCGCCGATGGAAGAGATGGATGCTTTGTCGAATCGCCTGTCTTGTGTCCGTGTTTTCGCACCTTTCCACGGCACGGCACGGCACGGCACGGCACGGCCGCTGCTCTAGTAGCACCGAACGGCCGCACACGGCGCCTCGGACACGCCGGTCAGGCCGGCGCCAGTCTCGCAGATGTTTCTCGTGCTTGTGCTGTCATATGGACCACGACCCGAGCGGCAGCGAGCGGCAGTCGAGCAAAGTCGGGACAAGTCGGGACGGAAGGGGGAGGGGACAGGCGAGAATGCACCGCGCTAATTACGCAAATATCTGGAATCGCGGCGTGTGTCGGGCAGGTGAGAAAGCTTCCGTCGGTCCAGCAGGACACTGCCACACCCCGCGCAGTCCCCCCGCCGCCCGGCCGCGCGCAAGCCCTGCGCCGGATAACAAGAACAAGGTGCGTCTGCCGCGAGTGTCGGAGGCCGCACGCACCAAACGAATGACAGGCGGTGCAACGAGCAGCTGTGTTGTGCGTCCGACCCACGTGGCGGCGCGCCGCACTGCGCGTCGCTCTCGAGGTGGAAGGACGTGCTTTGCGTCAAATGTGCCACCGAAAAACGGCGATTGCGTGTGTTGGGAGGAGAGGCGAAGCCTTCTTCTGCTGTGCGGCTACAGTATAAGGACGCCAACGGCCATACCATGTTGAATACACCGGTTCTCGTCCGATCACCGAAGTTAAGCAACATCGGGCCCGGTTAGTACTTGGATGGGTGACCGCCTGGGAACACCGGGTGCTGTTGGCTCCCTCTCATTTTTTCCTTTTTACGTCGCTACACCGGTCAGCCCTCTTTTCATACTAACTCTCAGGTGTGACAAAGATGCTTCCTCAAGCATTTTAAACGACTGTATTAAACGTAACATATGAAACTACAGTAATAAATTAAGTTTGAGCAAGAATGCGCGAAGGAAGAGTGCTAGAACACCTTGAAAGTAACGAAACACTGCGAATCGACAGATGTGCTCTTCAAGTGCGTCAGAGCCTACTGTTTTGTAGGAGCGTTTAATTCCAAAAACTAACTAAATAAATAAATAAACAAAAAACTAAAAAATCAACTGTTCTCGCCCGATCACCGACGATAAGCAACAACGTTAGTATTCGGGTCCATGACCGCCTGGGAACTCTGGCTGTCTTCATTTTTTGCTTCTTTTCGCTACCCCTGCCAGCCCTCTTTTCCAAAGTGTCTCTAGAAATACCAAGAGTATGAAGCGACAGGAACGTTCTGAAATACGCCAGTTCTTATAGTTTTGTAGCAGTGTTCAACTGCAAATTTGTGAACAAAAATTTATCTTTCGCCGATGGAAGAGATGGATGCTTTGTCGAATCGCCTGTCTTGTGTCCGTGTTTTCGCACCTTTCCACGGCACGGCACGGCACGGCACGGCACGGCCGCTGCTCTAGTAGCACCGAACGGCCGCACACGGCGCCTCGGACACGCCGGTCAGGCCGGCGCCAGTCTCGCAGATGTTTCTCGTGCTTGTGCTGTCATATGGACCACGACCCGAGCGGCAGCGAGCGGCAGTCGAGCAAAGTCGGGACAAGTCGGGACGGAAGGGGGAGGGGACAGGCGAGAATGCACCGCGCTAATTACGCAAATATCTGGAATCGCGGCGTGTGTCGGGCAGGTGAGAAAGCTTCCGTCGGTCCAGCAGGACACTGCCACACCCCGCGCAGTCCCCCCGCCGCCCGGCCGCGCGCAAGCCCTGCGCCGGATAACAAGAACAAGGTGCGTCTGCCGCGAGTGTCGGAGGCCGCACGCACCAAACGAATGACAGGCGGTGCAACGAGCAGCTGTGTTGTGCGTCCGACCCACGTGGCGGCGCGCCGCACTGCGCGTCGCTCTCGAGGTGGAAGGACGTGCTTTGCGTCAAATGTGCCACCGAAAAACGGCGATTGCGTGTGTTGGGAGGAGAGGCGAAGCCTTCTTCTGCTGTGCGGCTACAGTATAAGGACGCCAACGGCCATACCATGTTGAATACACCGGTTCTCGTCCGATCACCGAAGTTAAGCAACATCGGGCCCGGTTAGTACTTGGATGGGTGACCGCCTGGGAACACCGGGTGCTGTTGGCTCCCTCTCATTTTTTCCTTTTTACGTCGCTACACCGGTCAGCCCTCTTTTCATACTAACTCTCAGGTGTGACAAAGATGCTTCCTCAAGCATTTTAAACGACTGTATTAAACGTAACATATGAAACTACAGTAATAAATTAAGTTTGAGCAAGAATGCGCGAAGGAAGAGTGCTAGAACACCTTGAAAGTAACGAAACACTGCGAATCGACAGATGTGCTCTTCAAGTGCGTCAGAGCCTACTGTTTTGTAGGAGCGTTTAATTCCAAAAACTAACTAAATAAATAAATAAACAAAAAACTAAAAAATCAACTGTTCTCGCCCGATCACCGACGATAAGCAACAACGTTAGTATTCGGGTCCATGACCGCCTGGGAACTCTGGCTGTCTTCATTTTTTGCTTCTTTTCGCTACCCCTGCCAGCCCTCTTTTCCAAAGTGTCTCTAGAAATACCAAGAGTATGAAGCGACAGGAACGTTCTGAAATACGCCAGTTCTTATAGTTTTGTAGCAGTGTTCAACTGCAAATTTGTGAACAAAAATTTATCTTTCGCCGATGGAAGAGATGGATGCTTTGTCGAATCGCCTGTCTTGTGTCCGTGTTTTCGCACCTTTCCACGGCACGGCACGGCACGGCACGGCACGGCCGCTGCTCTAGTAGCACCGAACGGCCGCACACGGCGCCTCGGACACGCCGGCGCCAGTCTCGCAGATGTTTCTCGTGCTTGTGCTGTCATATGGACCACGACCCGAGCGGCAGCGAGCGGCAGTCGAGCAAAGTCGGGACAAGTCGGGACGGAAGGGGGAGGGGACAGGCGAGAATGCACCGCGCTAATTACGCAAATATCTGGAATCGCGGCGTGTGTCGGGCAGGTGAGAAAGCTTCCGTCGGTCCAGCAGGACACTGCCACACCCCGCGCAGTCCCCCCGCCGCCCGGCCGCGCGCAAGCCCTGCGCCGGATAACAAGAACAAGGTGCGTCTGCCGCGAGTGTCGGAGGCCGCACGCACCAAACGAATGACAGGCGGTGCAACGAGCAGCTGTGTTGTGCGTCCGACCCACGTGGCGGCGCGCCGCACTGCGCGTCGCTCTCGAGGTGGAAGGACGTGCTTTGCGTCAAATGTGCCACCGAAAAACGGCGATTGCGTGTGTTGGGAGGAGAGGCGAAGCCTTCTTCTGCTGTGCGGCTACAGTATAAGGACGCCAACGGCCATACCATGTTGAATACACCGGTTCTCGTCCGATCACCGAAGTTAAGCAACATCGGGCCCGGTTAGTACTTGGATGGGTGACCGCCTGGGAACACCGGGTGCTGTTGGCTCCCTCTCATTTTTTCCTTTTTACGTCGCTACACCGGTCAGCCCTCTTTTCATACTAACTCTCAGGTGTGACAAAGATGCTTCCTCAAGCATTTTAAACGACTGTATTAAACGTAACATATGAAACTACAGTAATAAATTAAGTTTGAGCAAGAATGCGCGAAGGAAGAGTGCTAGAACACCTTGAAAGTAACGAAACACTGCGAATCGACAGATGTGCTCTTCAAGTGCGTCAGAGCCTACTGTTTTGTAGGAGCGTTTAATTCCAAAAACTAACTAAATAAATAAATAAACAAAAAACTAAAAAATCAACTGTTCTCGCCCGATCACCGACGATAAGCAACAACGTTAGTATTCGGGTCCATGACCGCCTGGGAACTCTGGCTGTCTTCATTTTTTGCTTCTTTTCGCTACCCCTGCCAGCCCTCTTTTCCAAAGTGTCTCTAGAAATACCAAGAGTATGAAGCGACAGGAACGTTCTGAAATACGCCAGTTCTTATAGTTTTGTAGCAGTGTTCAACTGCAAATTTGTGAACAAAAATTTATCTTTCGCCGATGGAAGAGATGGATGCTTTGTCGAATCGCCTGTCTTGTGTCCGTGTTTTCGCACCTTTCCACGGCACGGCACGGCACGGCACGGCACGGCCGCTGCTCTAGTAGCACCGAACGGCCGCACACGGCGCCTCGGACACGCCGGTCAGGCCGGCGCCAGTCTCGCAGATGTTTCTCGTGCTTGTGCTGTCATATGGACCACGACCCGAGCGGCAGCGAGCGGCAGTCGAGCAAAGTCGGGACAAGTCGGGACGGAAGGGGGAGGGGACAGGCGAGAATGCACCGCGCTAATTACGCAAATATCTGGAATCGCGGCGTGTGTCGGGCAGGTGAGAAAGCTTCCGTCGGTCCAGCAGGACACTGCCACACCCCGCGCAGTCCCCCCGCCGCCCGGCCGCGCGCAAGCCCTGCGCCGGATAACAAGAACAAGGTGCGTCTGCCGCGAGTGTCGGAGGCCGCACGCACCAAACGAATGACAGGCGGTGCAACGAGCAGCTGTGTTGTGCGTCCGACCCACGTGGCGGCGCGCCGCACTGCGCGTCGCTCTCGAGGTGGAAGGACGTGCTTTGCGTCAAATGTGCCACCGAAAAACGGCGATTGCGTGTGTTGGGAGGAGAGGCGAAGCCTTCTTCTGCTGTGCGGCTACAGTATAAGGACGCCAACGGCCATACCATGTTGAATACACCGGTTCTCGTCCGATCACCGAAGTTAAGCAACATCGGGCCCGGTTAGTACTTGGATGGGTGACCGCCTGGGAACACCGGGTGCTGTTGGCTCCCTCTCATTTTTTCCTTTTTACGTCGCTACACCGGTCAGCCCTCTTTTCATACTAACTCTCAGGTGTGACAAAGATGCTTCCTCAAGCATTTTAAACGACTGTATTAAACGTAACATATGAAACTACAGTAATAAATTAAGTTTGAGCAAGAATGCGCGAAGGAAGAGTGCTAGAACACCTTGAAAGTAACGAAACACTGCGAATCGACAGATGTGCTCTTCAAGTGCGTCAGAGCCTACTGTTTTGTAGGAGCGTTTAATTCCAAAAACTAACTAAATAAATAAATAAACAAAAAACTAAAAAATCAACTGTTCTCGCCCGATCACCGACGATAAGCAACAACGTTAGTATTCGGGTCCATGACCGCCTGGGAACTCTGGCTGTCTTCATTTTTTGCTTCTTTTCGCTACCCCTGCCAGCCCTCTTTTCCAAAGTGTCTCTAGAAATACCAAGAGTATGAAGCGACAGGAACGTTCTGAAATACGCCAGTTCT